>NW_027152412.1:0-242231 GCF_040937935.1 Hyperolius riggenbachi | reverse complement strand
ATATAGTCTGGCTGAGCGGTGTACACAGAGTGGCAGTACACACAATGCTATATATAGCGTGGCTGAGCGAGGTACACAGTGGCAGTACACACAATGCTATATTAGTCAGGCTAAGCCGTGTACACAGAGTGTCAGAAAACAATGGTATATAGTCTGGCTGAGCGGTGTACACAGAGTGGCAGTAAACACAATGCTATATATAGCGTGGCTGAGCAAGGTACACAGTGGCAGTACACACAATGCTATATAGTCTGGCTGAGCGGTGTACACAGAGTGGCAGTACACACAATGCTATATATAGCGTGGCTGAGCGAGGTGCACAGTGGCAGTACACACAATGCTATATAGTCAGGCTAAGCCGTGTACACAGAGTGTCAGAAAACACAATGCTATATATAGCGTGGCTGAGCGAGGTGCACAGTGGCAGTACACACAATGCTATATATAGCGTGGCTGAGCGAGGTGCACAGTGGCAGTACACACAATGCTATATAGCCAGGCTAAGCCGTGTACACAGAGTGTCAGAAAACACAATGCTATATATAGCGTGGCTGAGCGAGGTGCACAGTGGCAGTACACACAATGCTATATTAGTCAGGCTAAGCCGTGTACACAGAGTGTCAGAAAACACAATGCTATATATAGCGTGGCTGAGCGAGGTGCACAGTGGCAGTACACACAATGCTATATTAGTCAGGCTAAGCGGTGTACACAGAGTGTCAGAAAACACAATGCTATATATAGCGTGGCTGAGCGAGGTGCACAGTGGCAGTACACACAATGCTATATAGTCTGGCTGAGCGGTGTACACAGAGTGTCAGAAAACACAATGCTATATATAGCGTGGCTGAGCGAGGTGCACAGTGGCAGTACACACAATGCTATATAGTCTGGCTGAGCGGTGTACACAGAGTGGCAGTAAACACAATGCTATATATAGCGTGGCTGAGCGAGGTGCACAGTGGCAGTACACACAATGCTATATAGTCAGGCTAAGCCGTGTACACAGAGTGTCAGAAAACACAATGCTATATATAGCGTGGCTGAGCGAGGTGCACAGTGGCAGTACACACAATGCTATATTAGTCAGGCTAAGCCGTGTACACAGAGTGTCAGAAAACACAATGCTATATATAGCGTGGCTGAGCGAGGTGCACAGTGGCAGTACACACAATGCTATATAGTCTGGCTGAGCGGTGTACACAGAGTGGCAGTAAACACAATGCTATATATAGCATGGCTGAGCGAGGTGCACAGTGGCAGTACACACAATGCTATATTAGTCAGGCTAAGCCGTGTACACAGAGTGTCAGAAAACACAATGCTATATATAGCGTGGCTGAGCGAGGTGCACAGTGGTAGTACACACAATGCTATATATAGCGTGGCTGAGCGAGGTGCACAGTGGCAGTACACACAATGCTATATAGTCTGGCTGAGCGGTGTACACAGAGTGGCAGTAAACACAATGCTATATATAGCGTGGCTGAGCGAGGTGCACAGTGGCAGTACACACAATGCTATATAGTCAGGCTAAGCCGTGTACACAGAGTGTCAGAAAACACAATGCTATATATAGCGTGGCTGAGCGAGGTGCACAGTGGCAGTACACACAATGCTATATTAGTCAGGCTAAGCCGTGTACACAGAGTGTCAGAAAACACAATGCTATATATAGCGTGGCTGAGCGAGGTGCACAGTGGCAGTACACACAATGCTATATAGTCAGGTTAAGCCGTGTACACAGAGTGGCAGTAAACACAATGCTATATATAGCGTGGCTGAGCGAGGTGCACAGTGGCAGTACACACAATGCTATATATAGCGTGGCTGAGCGAGGTGCACAGTGGCAGTACACACAATGCTATATATAGCGTGGCTGAGCGAGGTGCACAGTGGCAGTACACACAATGCTATATAGTCTGGCTGAGCGGTGTACACAGAGTGGCAGTACACACAATGCTATATATAGCGTGGCTGAGCAAGGTACACAGTGGCAGTACACACAATGCTATATAGTCTGGCTGAGCGGTGTACACAGAGTGGCAGTACACACAATGCTATATATAGCGTGGCTGAGCGAGGTACACAGTGGCAGTACACACAATGCTATATTAGTCAGGCTAAGCCGTGTACACAGAGTGTCAGAAAACACAATGCTATATATAGCGTGGCTGAGCAAGGTACACAGTGGCAGTACACACAATGCTATATAGTCTGGCTGAGCGGTGTACACAGAGTGGCAGTACACACAATGCTATATATAGCGTGGCTGAGCGAGGTACACAGTGGCAGTACACACAATGCTATATTAGTCAGGCTAAGCCGTGTACACAGAGTGTCAGAAAACACAATGCTATATATAGCGTGGCTGAGCGAGGTGCACAGTGGCAGTACACACAATGCTATATATAGCGTGGCTGAGCGAGGTGCACAGTGGCAGTACACACAATGCTATATATAGCGTGGCTGAGCGAGGTACACAGTGGCAGTACACACAATGCTATATTAGTCAGGCTAAGCCGTGTACACAGAGTGTCAGAAAACAATGGTATATAGTCTGGCTGAGCGGTGTACACAGAGTGGCAGTACACACAATGCTATATATAGCGTGGCTGAGCGAGGTGCACAGTGGCAGTACACACAATGCTATATATAGCGTGGCTGAGCGAGGTGCACAGTGGCAGTACACACAATGCTATATAGCCAGGCTAAGCCGTGTACACAGAGTGTCAGAAAACACAATACAGTGATAACACAGGCCTTGCAGCACTATTGTGCTTGTAGTGGGCACTGGGCACAATGGTGGGAGCCTGTGGGCTGTGGAGTGTCGCACACACAAGAAAAAAAACAAACAGCAGACAAATGAAGTAGCCCTCAGAGGGCTGTTTGGGATGATTAAACGGCTATCAGCCAGTGAGGATCAAAATAAACAGGCCTAGCTAACGCTTTCCCTATCTCCAGCAATGTCTCTCCCTTCCTCTCACTATCCCAGCCAAAGACAGACTGGAACATGACAGGCACTGCAGCGTTTTTATAGGGAGCTGGGGAGTGAGGGAGTGCAGGCTGATTGGATGCCATGTGTCTGCTGACTGTGATAGGTGGTATAGTTACATCTGCACCGATGGTTTAAGCGACGTGCCGGGATCACCCCTGGGGTCACAGGGATCACATGTATCAGTTGAAAGGATCCGCACCGTCTAAAACATAGGTATTTATTAAAGCTCTTTAAAATGACATGAAAAAAGTCAAAGTGCGTTCCGGATCACCATTGACGCACAGCGTTTCGGATATACTCCTTCCTCAGAATGGTTCCAGTACACACTCTGTACTCTCAGTGTGTACTGGAACCATTCTGAGGAAGGAGTATATCCGAAACGCTGTGCGTCAATGGTGATCCGGAACGCACTTTGACTTTTTTCATGTCATTTTAAAGAGCTTTAATAAATACCTATGTTTTAGACGGTGCGGATCCTTTCAACTGATATCTGCTGACTGTGATGTAAGGGGTCAAAGTTTAGCCCAATGATGATGTATAAGGCAGGTCGAATATCGCCATGTGCTCGCCATTGTGGCAAGCACGAATACCTGATCTTTGCAAAATAGTGCTTGCCGGCAAATGATTTGGGCCATCTCTAGGGCCCAACTGCAGCTTCACAACCGCTGCCTGGAACCTCCTGCTGTCATTATTTATTGTTGTTATTGCTGTGGTACCACTGCCAGGTTCCACAGCGTACTCTGCTGCAGCCAATTCCCGCTGCTGTCATAAATTCATTTAAATAATTCTAAGGGTATCAAGGTTCAAAACTGAGCTGTCCAAGTTGTGAAGACAGCCCAACTGTGGCTTTACCACCACTACCTGAAACCTTCTGCTGTCATAACTTTGTTATTATTGCTGTGGTCTCACTGCCAGATTTCACAGCCTACTATGTTTCCACCTATACCTCCTCCTGCTGCTGTTATTAATGTGTGTAATTATTGCTGTATTACCAGCACCAGGCTCGACAGCCTACTCTGCTGCCACCTATACCTCCTCCTCCTGCTGTTATAAATGTGTGCAAATATTGCTGTATTACCAGCTCCTGGCTCCACAGCCTACTCTGCTGCCATGGATACCACCTGTTGATGCTGTTATAAATCTGTGCAATTATTGCTGTATTACCAGAACCAGGCTCCACAGCCTACTCTGCTGCCACGGATACCTCCTGCTGATGCTGTTATAATTTTTGTTCTTATTATTTGCTCTGTTACCACCACCAGGTTCCACAGCCTACTCTGCTGCCACCAATTCCTGCTGCTGTCATTATTTTGTTATTATTTCTGTGGTACCACCGCCAGGTTCCAAGGTCTACTCTGCTGCCACCAATTACTGCTGCTATCATGAACTAATTTCATTAATTCTGGGGGTGTCTGGGTTGAAAAGTGTGCTGTCTGAGGGCTGCCTGGTACCTCCTGCTGTCATTATTTTGTTATTATTGCTGTGGTAACACCCCCAGTTTATACAGCATACTCTGCTGCCACCAATTCCTACTGCTGCTTCTGTCATTATTTTTGTTATTATTGCTGTTGTACCACCGCCAGGTTTCACAGCATACTCTACTGCAACCAATTCCTTCTGCTGCTGCTTTCATAATTGTATTGCTTTAATTCTGGGGGTGTCCGAGTTGAAAACTGTGCTGTCCAAATTGTGGCGAGGGCCCAAGTGCGTCTTCTTGACTGCTGCCTGGAACCTCCCGCTGTCATTATTTTGTTACTATTGCTGTGTAACCATCATCAGGTTTCACAGCCTACTCTGCTGACACCAATTTCTCCTCCTGTTGCTGTCATAAATTAATTGAATTAAATCTGGGGGTGTCAAGGGTGAAAACTGTCCTGTCTGAGTTGTGGTGAGACTAGAGATGTGGCTTCAGAATCACTGCCTGGGCTGGAACCTCCTGCTGTAATAAATTAATGTTATTGCTGTGGTCCCATCACCAGGTTTTACAGCCTACTCTGCTGCCACCTATACCTCCTCCTGCTGCAGTTAAACTTTGCTTTACTTATTGTTGTAGTCCCACAGCCTACTCTGTGGCCACCAATCCCTGCTGCTGTTGCTGACATTTTCTTATTGCTGTGGTATCACCTCCAGGTTCCACAGCCTACTCTGTGGCCATTAATCCCTGCTGCTGTTGCTGACATTTTCTTATTGTTGTGGTACCACCACCAGGTTCCACAGCCTAGTCTGCTGCCACCAATCCCTGTTGCTGTTGCTGGCATCATTTTTTATTACTTTGGTATTACCTTCAGGTTCCACAGCCTACTCTGCTGCCACCAATTCCTGCTGCTGTTGCTGACATCATTTTTTATTGCTGTGGTATCACCTCCAGGTTTCACAGCCTAATCTGCGACCACCAATCACTGCTGCTGTTGCTGACATCATTTTTTTTATTGCTGTGGTATCACCTCCAGGTTCCACAGCCTACTCTGTGGCCACCAATCCCTGCTGCTGTTGCTGACATTTTCTTATTGCTGTGGTACCACCACCAGGTTCCACAGCCTACTCTGCTGCCACTAATTCCTACTGCTGTTGCTGACATCATTTTCTTATTGCTGTGGTATCACCTCCAGGTTCCACAGCCTACTCTGCGACCACCAATCCCTGCTGCTGTTGCTGACATTTTCTTATTGCTGTGGTACCACCTCCAGGTTCCACAGCCTAGCCTGCTTCCACCAATCCCTGCTGCTGCTGCTCATGCCAATGTTACATGCCAAAGAGAAGAAGAAGAAGAAGAGGTTGGGCTATATGCCAACGTTACATGCCAAATAGTGATGGGGCACACATAAAATATTGCGTTCACGTCAGGCTCCATAGACTTTAATGGGCAGGCAAACTTCAAATCATTCAGGGCATCTCTGCAGCCACAATTTATTTAAAAAAGGTGTAAAAAATTTACCAAAACCTGGACAGTGGCATGGCGGAGAAACAAGTGCAAAATAGTCACCAAAACCTGGACAGTGGCATGGCAGAGGAACAAGTGCGAAATAGTCACCAAAACCTGGACAGTGGCATGGCGGAGGAACAAGTGTGAAATAGTCACCAAAACCTGGACAGTGGCATGGCGGAGGAACAAGTGTGACATAGTCACCAAAACCTGGACAGTGGCATGGCGGAGGAACAAGTGTGAAACAGTCACCAAAACCTGGACAGTGGCATGGTGGAGGAACAAGTGCGAAATAGTCACCAAACCCTGGACAGTGGCATGGCGAAGGAACAAGTGCAAAATAGTCACCAAAACCTGGACAGTGGCATGGCGGAGGAACAAGTGTGAAATAGTCACCAAAACCTGGACAGTGGCATGGCGGAGGAACAAGTGTGACATAGTCACCAAAACCTGGACAGTGGCATGGCGGAGGAACAAGTGTGAAACAGTCACCAAAACCTGGACAGTGGCATGGTGGAGGAACAAGTGTGAAATAGTCACCAAAACCTGGACAGTGGCATGGCGGAGGAACAAGTGTGAAATAGTCACCAAAACCTGGACAGTGGCATGGCGAAGGAACAAGTGCAATATAGTCACCAAAACCTGGACAGTGGCATGCGGAGGAACAAGTGTGAAATAGTCACCAAAACCTGGACAGTGGCATGGCGGAGGAACAAGTGTGAAATAGTCACCAAAACCTGGACAGTGGCATGGCGGAGGAACAAGTGTGACATTGGCACCAAAACCTGGACAGTGGCATGGCGGAGGAACAAGTGTGACATAGTCACCAAAACCTGGACAGTGGCATGGCGGAGGAACAAGTGTGACATAGTCACCAAAACCTGGACAGTGGCATGGCGGAGGAACAAGTGTGAAACAGTCACCAAAACCTGGACAGTGGCATGGCGGAGGAACAAGTGTGACATAGTCACCAAAACCTGGACAGTGGCATGGCGGAGGAACAAGTGTGAAATAGTCACCAAAACCTGGACAGTGGCATGGCGGAGGAACAAGTGTGACATTGGCACCAAAACCTGGACAGTGGCATGGCGGAGGAACAAGTGTGACATAGTCACCAAAACCTGGACAGTGGCATGGCGGAGGAACAAGTGTGACATAGTCACCAAAACCTGGACAGTGGCATGGTGGAGGAACAAGTGTGAAACAGTCACCAAAACCTGGACAGTGGCATGGCGAAGGAACAAGTGCAAAATAGTCACCAAAACCTGGACAGTGGCATGGCGGAGGAACAAGTGTGAAATAGTCACCAAAACCTGGACAGTGGCATGGCGGAGGAACAAGTGTGACATAGTCACCAAAACCTGGACAGTGGCATGGCAGAGGAACAAGTGTGAAACAGTCACCAAAACCTGGACAGTGGCATGGTGGAGGAACAAGTGTGAAACAGTCACCAAAACCTGGACAGTGGCATGGCGAAGGAACAAGTGCAAAATAGTCACCAAAACCTGGACAGTGGCATGGCGCAGGAACAAGTGTGAAACAGTCACCAAACCCTGGACAGTGGCATGGCGGAGGAACAAGTACAAAATTGTCGCCAAAACCTGGACAGTGGCATGGCGGAGGAACAAGTGTGACATAGTCACCAAACCTGGACAGTGGCATGGCGGAGGAACAAGTGTGAAATAGTCACCAAACCCTGGACAGTGGCATGGCAGAGGAACAAGTGCGAAATAGTCACCAAACCTGGACAGTGGCATGCGGAGGAACAAGTGCGAAATAGTCACCACAACCTGGACAGTGGCATGGCGGAGGAACAAGTGCGAAATAGTCTCCAAAACCTGGACAGTGGCATGGCAGAGGAACAAGTGTGACATAGTCACCAAACCCTGGACAGTGGCATGGCGGAGGAACAAGTGTGACATAGTCACCAAAACCTGGACAGTGGCATGGCGGAGGAACAAGTGCGAAATAGTCACCAAACCTGGACAGTGGCATGGCGGAGGAAAGAGTGTGAAATAGTCACCAAACCCTGGACAGTGGCATGGCGGAGGAACAAGTGCGAAATAGTCACCAAACCTGGACAGTGGCATGGCGGAGGAAAGAGTGTGAAACAGTCACCAAAACCTGGACAGTGGCATGGCGGAGGAACAAGTGCGAAATAGTCACCACAACCTGGACAGTGGCATGGCGGAGGAACAAGTGCGAAATAGTCACCAAACCTGGACAGTGGCATGGCGGAGGAACAAGTGCGAAACAGTCACCAAACCCTGGACAGTGGCATGGCGGAGGAACAAGTGCGAAATAGTCACCAAACCTGGACAGTGGCATGGCGGAGGAACAAGTGTGACATAGTCACCAAAACCTGGACAGTGGCATGCGGAGGAACAAGTGCGAAATAGTCACCAAAACCTGGACAGTGGCATGGCGGAGGAACAAGTGTGACATTGGCACCAAACCCTGGACAGTGGCATGGCGGAGGAACAAGTGTGACATAGTCACCAAAACCTGGACAGTGGCATGGCAGAGGAACAAGTGTGACATAGTCACCAAAACCTGGACAGTGGCATGGCGGAGGAACAAGTGTGACATAGTCACCAAAACCTGGACAGTGGCATGGCGGAGGAACAAGTGCGAAATAGTCACCAAAACCTGGACAGTGGCATGGCGGAGGAACAAGTGTGACATAGTCACCAAAACCTGGACAGTGGCATGGCGGAGGAACAAGTGTGACATAGTCACCAAAACCTGGACAGTGGCATGGCGGAGGAACAAGTGTGACATAGTCACCAAAACCTGGACAGTGGCATGGCGGAGGAACAAGTGTGACATAGTCACCAAACCCTGGACAGTGGCATGGCGGAGGAACAAGTGCGAAATAGTCACCAAACCCTGGACAGTGGCATGGCGGAGGAAAAAGTGCGAAATAGTCACCAAACCTGGACAGTGGCATGGCGGAGGAACAAGTGTGAAACAGTCACCAAACCCTGGACAGTGGCATGGCGGAGGAAAGAGTGTGAAATAGTCACCAAACCTGGACAGTGGCATGGTGGAGGAACGAGTGTGAAACAGTCACCAAACCCTGGACAGTGGCATGGCGGAGGAACAAGTGCGAAATAGTCACCAAACCTGGACAGTGGCATGGCGGAGGAACAAGTGCGAAATAGTCACCAAACCTGGACAGTGGCATGGTGGAGGAACAAGTGCGAAATAGTCACCAAACCTGGACAGTGGCATGGCGGAGGAACAAGTGTGAAATAGTCACCAAACCCTGGACAGTGGCATGGCAGAGGAACAAGTGTGAAATAGTCACCAAACCCTGGACAGTGGCATGGCGGAGGAACAAGTGTGACATAGTCACCAAAACCTGGACAGTGGCATGGCGGAGGAACAAGTGTGACATAGTCACCAAACCCTGGACAGCGGCATGGCGGAGGAACAAGTGTGACATAGTCACCAAACCCTGGACAGTGGCATGGCGGAGGAACAAGTGTGAAATAGTCACCAAACCCTGGACAGTGGCATGGCGGAGGAACAAGTGTGAAATAGTCACCAAACCCTGGACAGTGGCATGGCAGAGGAACAAGTACAAAATTGTCGCCAAAAAATATGTATTTTACCCAAACACATTTTTAATGGTTATTTTTAAAGTTTAATGGCTGCTGACTTTAGCGGTCATTAGCAAAGCCCCCAAACCCAAATTTCTAGGGTATATCAAGGAGGTATTGTACAACTCAACAAGCGTCCGCTGGAGGAGAAGGAGATGCTGCTAGCGGGGAGAGGGAATATACATTGATATTATACGGCATTGAAACCTGGGCATACACTGTTCCAACTAATGGATTTCACTGCAATAATTATCTGATCAGAGAGGGACCCGTGAGGCACCTCAGACTTGGGAGTGAAGAGACCGGATCTGTGCTGGGACAGGTGAGGCACCTCAGACTTGGGAGTGAAGAGCCAGGACAGGTGAGGCGCATAAGACTCAGGAGTGAAGAGACCAGACCTGTGCCGGGACAGGTGAGGCACGTGAACCCTGGACAGTGGCATGGCGGAGGAAAAAGTGCGAAATAGTCACCAAACCTGGACAGTGGCATGGCGGAGGAACAAGTGTGAAACAGTCACCAAACCCTGGACAGTGGCATGGCGGAGGAAAGAGTGTGAAATAGTCACCAAACCTGGACAGTGGCATGGTGGAGGAACGAGTGTGAAACAGTCACCAAACCCTGGACAGTGGCATGGCGGAGGAACAAGTGCGAAATAGTCACCAAACCTGGACAGTGGCATGGCGGAGGAACAAGTGCAAAATAGTCACCAAACCTGGACAGTGGCATGGTGGAGGAACAAGTGCGAAATAGTCACCAAACCTGGACAGTGGCATGGCAGAGGAACAAGTGTGAAATAGTCACCAAACCCTGGACAGTGGCATGGCGGAGGAACAAGTGTGACATAGTCACCAAAACCTGGACAGTGGCATGGCGGAGGAACAAGTGTGACATAGTCACCAAACCCTGGACAGCGGCATGGCGGAGGAACAAGTGTGACATAGTCACCAAACCCTGGACAGTGGCATGGCGGAGGAACAAGTGTGAAATAGTCACCAAACCCTGGACAGTGGCATGGCGGAGGAACAAGTGTGAAATAGTCACCAAACCCTGGACAGTGGCATGGCAGAGGAACAAGTACAAAATTGTCGCCAAAAAATATGTATTTTACCCAAACACATTTTTAATGGTTATTTTTAAAGTTTAATGGCTGCTGACTTTAGCGGTCATTAGCAAAGCCCCCAAACCCAAATTTCTAGGGTATATCAAGGAGGTATTGTACAACTCAACAAGCGTCCGCTGGAGGAGAAGGAGATGCTGCTAGCGGGGAGAGGGAATATACATTGATATTATACGGCATTGAAACCTGGGCATACACTGTTCCAACTAATGGATTTCACTGCAATAATTATCTGATCAGAGAGGGACCCGTGAGGCACCTCAGACTTGGGAGTGAAGAGACCGGATCTGTGCTGGGACAGGTGAGGCACCTCAGACTTGGGAGTGAAGAGCCAGGACAGGTGAGGCGCATAAGACTCAGGAGTGAAGAGACCAGACCTGTGCCGGGACAGGTGAGGCACGTGAGACTCGGGAGTGAAGAGACCAGATCTGTGCCAGGACAGGTGAGGCACCTCAGACTCAGGAGTGAAGAGCCAGGACAGGTGAGGCACCTCAGACTCGGGAGTGAAGAGCCTGGACCCGTGCCAGAACAGGTGAGGCACCTCATACTCGGGAGTGAAAAAACGGGACCTGTGCCGGGACAGGTGAGGCACCTCAGACTCGGAAGTGATGAGACCGGACCCGTGGCGGGACAGGTGAGGCACATTAGACTCTGAAATGAAGAGACCGGACCCATGCCAGGACAGGTGAGGCACCTCAGGCTCGGGAATGAAGACACAGGACCAGTGCTGGGACAGTGGGGCACCTCAGACTCGGGAGTGAAGAGACCGGACCTGTGCCGGGACAGGTGAGGCACCTCAGACTCGGGGGTGAAGAGACCAGACCTGTGCCGAGACAGGTGAGGCACCTCAGTTTCGGGTATGAAGCTGCAGGACCAGTGCTGGGACAGGTGAGGCACCTCAGACTCGGGAGTGAAGAGACCGGATCCGTGTCGGGGACAGGTGAGGCACCTCAGACTCGGGAGTGAAGAGACCGGACCCGTGCCAGGACAGGTGAGGCACCTCAGACTCAGGAGTGAATAGCCTGGACTCGTGCCGGGACAGGAGAGGCACCTGAGACTCTGGAGTGAAGAGACTGGACCCGTGCCAGGACAGGTGAGCCACCTCAGACTCAGGAGTGAAGAGACCGGACCCGTTCCAGGACAGGTGAGGCACCTCAGACTCAGGAGTGAAGAGACCAGACCTGTGCCGGGACAGGTGAGGCACCTCAGACTCGGGAGTGAAGAGCCTGGACCCTTGCCAGCACAGGTGAGGCACCTCAGACTCAGGAGTGAAGAGCCAGGACAGGTGAGGCACCTCAGACTTGGGAGTGATGAGACCGGACCCGTGCTGAGACAGGTGAGGCACCTCAGACTCGGGAGTGAAAAAACCGGACCCGTAGCGGGACAGGTGAGGCACATTAGACTCTGAAATGAAGAGACCGGACCCATGCCAGGACAGGTGAGGCACCTCAGACTCGGGAATGAAGACACAGGACCAGTGCTGGGACAGTGGGGCACCTCAGACTCGGGAGTGAAGAGACCAGACCTGTGCCGGGACAGGTGAGGCACCTCAGTTACGGGTATGAAGATGCAGGACCAGTGCTGGGACAGGTGAGGCACCTCAGACTCGGGAGTGAAGAGACCGGATCTGTGCCGGGACAGGTGAGGCACCTCAGACTCGGGAGTGAAGAGACCAGATCTGTGATGGGACAGGTGAGGCACCTCAGACTCGGGAATGAAGACACAGGACCAGTGCTGGGACAGTGGGGCACCTCAGACTCGGGAGTGAAGAGACCGGACCTGTGCCGGGACAGGTGAGGCACCTCAGACTCGGGAGTGAAGAGACCAGACCTGTGCCGGGACAGGTGAGGCACCTCAGTTACGGGTATGAAGATGCAGGACCAGTGCTGGGACAGGTGAGGCACCTCAGACTCGGGAGTGAAGAGGCCGGACCCGTGCCAGGACAGGTGAGGCACCTCATACTCGGGAGTGAAAAAACGGGACCTGTGCCGGGACAGGTGAGGCACCTCAGGCTCGGGAGTGAAAAAACCGGACCCGTGGTGGGACAGGTGAGGCACATTAGACTCTGAAATGAAGAGACCGGACCTGTGCCAGGACAGGTGGGGCACCTCAGACTCGGGAGTGAAGAGACCAGACCTGTGGCGGGACAGGTGACGCACCTCAGTTACGGGTATGAAGATGCAGGACCAGTGCTGGGACAGGTGAGGCACCTGAGACTCAGGAGTGAAGAGACCGGACCCATGCCAGGACAGGTGAGGCACCTCAGACTCAGGAGTGAAGAGACCAGACCTGTGCCGGGACAGGTGAGGCACCTCAGACTCGGGAATGAAGAGACCGGACCCATGCTGGGACAGGTGAGGCACCTCAGACTCGGGAGTGAAGAGCCTGGACCCTTGCCAGGACAGGTGAGGTCCTCATACTCAGGAGTGAAGAGACCGGACCTGTGCCAGTACAGGTGAGGCACCTCAGACTCTGGAGTGAAGAGCCAGGACAGGTGAGGCACCTCAGACTTGGGAGTGAAGAGACCAGACCCATGCCAGTACAGGTGAGGCACCTCAGACTTGGGAGTGATGAGACCGGACCCGTGCTGGGACAGGTGAGGCACCTCAGACTCGGGAGTGAAAAAAACGGACCCGTGCTGGGACAGGTGAGGCACCTCAGACTCGGGAGTGAAAAAAACGGACCCGTGGCGGGACAGGTGAGGCACATTAGACTCTGAAATTAAGACACAGGACCAGTGCTGGAACAGTGGGGCACCTCAGACTCGGGAGTGAAGAGACCGGACCTATGCCGGGACAGGTGAGGCACCTCAGACTCGGGAGTGAAGAGACCGGACCTGTGCCGGGACAGGTGAGGCACCTCAGACTCGGGAGTGAAGAGACCAGACCTGTGGCGGGACAGGTGAGGCACCTCAGTTACGGGTATGAAGATGCAGGACCAGTGCTGGGACAGGTGAGGCACCTCAGACTCGGGAGTGAAGATACCGGATCCGTGTCGGGGACAGGAGAGGCACCTCAGACTCGGGAGTGAAGAGACCGGACCTGTGCCAGGACAGGTGAGGCACCTCAGACTCAGGAATGAAGACACAGGACCAGTGCTGGAACAGTGGGGCACCTCAGACTCGGGAGTGAAGAGACCGGACCTATGCCGGGACAGGTGAGGCACCTCAGACTCGGGAGTGAAGAGACCGGACCTGTGCCGGGACAGGTGAGGCACCTCAGACTCGGGAGTGAAGAGACCAGACCTGTGGCGGGACAGGTGAGGCACCTCAGTTACGGGTATGAAGATGCAGGACCAGTGCTGGGACAGGTGAGGCACCTCAGACTCGGGAGTGAAGATACTGGATCCGTGTCGGGGACAGGAGAGGCACCTCAGACTCGGGAGTGAAGAGACCGGACCTGTGCCAGGACAGGTGAGGCACCTCAGACTCAGGAGTGAAGAGACCAGACCTGTTCCGGGACAGGTGAGGCACCTCAGACTCGGGAATGAAGAGACCGGACCCGTGCTGGGACAGGTGAGGCACCTCAGACTCGGGAGTGAAGAGACCGGACCCGTGCCAGTACAGGTGAGGCACCTCAGACTCAGGAGTGAAGAGCCAGGACAGGTGAGGCACCTCAGACTTGGGAGTGAAGAGACCGGACCTGTGCTGGGACAGGTGAGGCACCTAGGGCCCAAATGAAGAGCTTGGACCTGTGCCAGGACAGGTGCGGCACCTCAGACTCGGGAGTGAAAAGACCGGACCCATGCCAGGACAGGTGAGGCACCTCAGACTCGGGAGTGAAGAGACCAGACCTGTTCCGGGACAGGTGAGGCACCTCAGACTCGGGAGTCAAGAGACCAGACCTGTGCCGGGACAGGTGAGGCACCTCAGACTCGGGAGTGAAGAGACCGGACCCATGCCGGGACAGGTGAGGCACCTCAGACTCAGGAGTGAAGAGACCAGACCTGTGCCGGGACAGATGAGGCACCTCAGACTCGGGAATGAAGATGCAGAACCAGTGCCGGGACAGGTGAGGCACCTCAGACTCGGGAGTGAAGAGACCAGATCTGTGATGGGACAGGTGAGGCACCTCAGACTCGGGAATGAAGACACAGGACCAGTGCTGGGACAGTGGGGCACCTCAGACTCGGGAGTGAAGAGACCGGACCTGTGCCGGGACAGGTGAGGCACCTCAGACTCGGGAGTGAAGAGACCAGACCTGTGCCGGGACAGGTGAGGCACCTCAGACTCGGGAGTGAAGAGGCCGGACCCGTGCCAGGACAGGTGAGGCACCTCATACTCGGGAGTGAAAAAACGGGACCTGTGCCGGGACAGGTGAGGCACCTCAGGCTCGGGAGTGAAAAGACCGGACCCGTGGTGGGACAGGTGAGGCACATTAGACTCTGAAATGAAGAGACCGGACCTGTGCCAGGACAGGTTGGGCACCTCAGACTCGGGAGTGAAGAGACCAGACCTGTGGCGGGACAGGTGACGCACCTCAGTTACGGGTATGAAGATGCAGGACCAGTGCTGGGACAGGTGAGGCACCTGAGACTCTGGAGTGAAGAGACTGGACCCATGCCGGGACAGGTGAGCCACCTCAGACTCAGGAGTGAAGAGACCAGACCTGTGCTAGGACAGGTGAGGCACCTCAGACTCAGGAGTGAAGAGCCTGGACCCGTGCCAGGACAGGTGAGGCACCTCAGACTCAGGAGTGAAGAGACCGGACCCGTGCCAGGACAGGTGAGCCACCTCAGACTCAGGAGTGAAGAGACCAGACCTGTGCCGGGACAGGTGAGGCACCTCAGACTCGGGAATGAAGAGACCGGACCCATGCTGGGACAGGTGAGGCACCTCAGACTCGGGAGTGAAGAGCCTGGACCCGTGCCAGGACAGGTGAGGCACCTCAGACTCAGGAGTGAAGAGACCAGACCTGTGCCGGGACAGGTGAGGCACCTCAGACTCGGGAATGAAGAGACCGGACCCATGCTGGGACAGGTGAGGCACCTCAGACTCGGGAGTGAAGAGCCTGGACCCGTGCCAGGACAGGTGAGGCACCTCAGACTTGGGAGTGAAGAGACCGGACCCGTGCTGAGACAGGTGAGGCACCTCAGACTCGGGAGTGAAAAAAACGGACCCGTGGCGGGACAGGTGAGGCACATTAGACTCTGAAATGAAGAGACCGGACCCATGCCAGTACAGGTGAGGCACCTCAGACTTGGGAGTGATGAGACCGGACCCGTGCTGAGACAGGTGAGGCACCTCAGACTCGGGAGTGAAAAAAACGGACCCGTGGCGGGACAGGTGAGGCACATTAGACTCTGAAATGAAGAGACCGGACCCATGCCAGGACAGGTGAGGCACCTCAGACTCGGGAATGAAGACACAGGACCAGTGCTGGAACAGTGGGGCACCTCAGACTCGGGAGTGAAGAGACCAGACCTGTGGCGGGACAGGTGAGGCACCTCAGTTACGGGCATGAAGATGCAGGACCAGTGCTGGGAGAGGTGAGGCACCTCTGACTCGGGAGTGAAGATACCGGATCCGTGCCGGGACAGGTGAGGCACCTCAGACTCAGGAGTGAAGATACCGGATCCGTGTCGGGGACAGGAGAGGCACCTCAGACTCGGGAGTGAAGAGACCGGACCCGTGTCGGGGAATGGTGAGGCACCTCATACTCGGGAGTGAAGAGACCGGACCCGTGCCAGGACAGGTGAGGCACCTCATACTCGGGAGTGAGGAGACCGGACCCGTGCTGGGACAGGTGAGGCACCTCAGACTCGGGAGTGAAAAAAACGGACCCGTGGCGGGACAGGTGAGGCACATTAGACTCTGAAATGAAGAGACTGGACCCATGCCAGGACAGGTGAGGCACCTCAGACTCGGGAATGAAGAGACCGGACCTATGCCGGGACAGGTGAGGCACCTCAGACTCGGGAGTGAAGAGACCGGACCTGTGCCGGGACAGGTGAGGCACCTCAGACTCGGGAGTGAAGAGACCAGACCTGTGGCGGGACAGGTGAGGCACCTCAGTTACGGGTATGAAGATGCAGGACCAGTGCTGGGACAGGTGAGGCACCTCAGACTCGGGAGTGAAGATACCGGATCCGTGTCGGGGACAGGAGAGGCACCTCAGACTCGGGAGTGAAGAGACCGGACCCGTGTCGGGGACAGGTGAGGCACCTCAGACTCGGGAGTGAAGAGACCAGACCTGTGCCAGGACAGGTGAGGCACCTCAGACTCAGGAGTGAAGAGCCTGGACCCGTGCTGGGACAGGTGAGGCACCTGAGACTCTGGAATGAAGAGACCGGACCCGTGCCGGGACAGGTGAGGCACCTCAGACTCAGGAGTGAAGAGACCAGACCTGTTCCGGGACAGGTGAGGCACCTCAGACTCGGGAATGAAGAGACCGGACCCGTGCTGGGACAGGTGAGGCACCTCAGACTCGGGAGTGAAGAGACCGGACCCGTGCCAGTACAGGTGAGGCACCTCAGACTCAGGAGTGAAGAGCCAGGACAGGTGAGGCACCTCAGACTTGGGAGTGAAGAGACCGGACCTGTGCTGGGACAGGTGAGGCACCTCTGACTCAGGAGTGAAGAGACGGGACCCATGCTGGGACAGGTGAGGCACCTAGGGCCCAAATGAAGAGCTTGGACCTGTGCCAGGACAGGTGCGGCACCTCAGACTCAGGAGTGAAGATACCGGATCCGTGTCGGGGACAGGAGAGGCACCTCAGACTCGGGAGTGAAGAGACCGGACCCGTGTCGGGGACAGGTGAGGCACCTCAGACTCGGGAGTGAAGAGACCAGACCTGTGCCAGGACAGGTGAGGCACCTCAGACTCAGGAGTGAAGAGCCTGGACCCGTGCTGGGACAGGTGAGGCACCTGAGACTCTGGAATGAAGAGACCGGACCCGTGCCGGGACAGGTGAGGCACCTCAGACTCAGGAGTGAAGAGACCAGACCTGTTCCGGGACAGGTGAGGCACCTCAGACTCGGGAATGAAGAGACCGGACCCGTGCTGGGACAGGTGAGGCACCTCAGACTCGGGAGTGAAGAGACCGGACCCGTGCCAGTACAGGTGAGGCACCTCAGACTCAGGAGTGAAGAGCCAGGACAGGTGAGGCACCTCAGACTTGGGAGTGAAGAGACCGGACCTGTGCTGGGACAGGTGAGGCACCTCTGACTCAGGAGTGAAGAGACCGGACCCATGCTGGGACAGGTGAGGCACCTAGGGCCCAAATGAAGAGCTTGGACCTGTGCCAGGACAGGTGCGGCACCTCAGACTCGGGAGTGAAAAGACCGGACCCATGCCAGGACAGGTGAGGCACCTCAGACTCGGGAGTCAAGAGACCAGACCTGTGCCGGGACAGGTGAGGCACCTCAGACTCGGGAGTGAAGAGACCGGACCCATGCCGGGACAGGTGAGGCACCTCAGACTCGGGAGTGAAGAGACCGGACCCATGCCGGGACAGGTGAGGCACCTCAGACTCAGGAGTGAAGAGACCAGACCTGTGCCGGGGCAGGTGAGGCACCTCAGACTCAGGAGTGAAGAGACCAGACCTGTGCCGGGACAGGTGAGGCACCTCAGACTCGGGAGTGAAGAGACCAGATCTGTGATGGGACAGGTGAGGCACCTCAGACTCGGGAGTGAAGAGACCGGACCTATGCCAGGACAGGGGAGGCACCTCAGACTCGGGAGTGAAGAGACCGGACCCATGCCGGGACAGGTGAGGCACCTCAGACTCAGGAGTGAAGAGACCAGACCTGTGCCAGGACAGGTGAGGCACCTCAGACTCAGGAGTGAAGAGACCAGACCTGTGCCGGGACAGGTGAGGCACCTCAGACTCGGGAGTGAAGAGACCAGATCTGTGATGGGACAGGTGAGGCACCTCAGACTCGGGAGTGAAGAGACCGGACCTGTGCCGGGACAGGTGAGGCACCTCAGGCTCGGGAGTGAAGAGACCAGATCTGTGACGGGACAGGTGAGGCACCTCAGACTCGGGAGTGAAGAGACCGGACCCATGCTGGGACAGGTGAGGCACCTCAGGCTCGGGAGTGAAGAGACCAGACCCGTGTCGGGGACAGGTGAGGCACCTCAGACTCAGGAGTGAAGAGACCAGACCCGTGTCGGGGACAGGTGAGGCACCTCAGACTCAGGAGTGAAGATGTAGGACCCGTGCCAGGACAGGTGAGGCACCCTAGACTCAGAAGTGAAGAGACTGGACCTGTGACAGAACAGGTGAGGCACCCTAGACTCAGAAGTGAAGTCGCAGGACCAGTGCCAGGACAGGTGAGGCACCTCAGACTCGGGAGTGAAGAGACCGGACCCATGCCGGGACAGGTGAGGCACCCTAGACTCAGAAGTGAAGTCGCAGGACCAGTGCCAGGACAGGTGAGGCACCTCAGACTCAGGAGTGAAGAGACCGGACCTGTGCCAGGACAGGTGAGGCACCTCAGACTCAGGAGTGAAGACCCTTGCCAGTACAGGTGACAGTATCTTCATCACTGAAACTCTGTTAGCAGCACACTCATGAGCAGCTGCCCATCAACCAAAGTTCTCCATCTCACACGATACACCAAATTCGGAACTTGGATACCGATGCAAAGAGCTGGTGTGTGGCCCCGTGAGTCACACTATGCTGCCTGGCACGCGCCTCTCTGGGCAGTGCTACACCAGCCACTTTCTGATAAGGGTGACAGGAATGGTGGCCTCCACCCAATCACCTGCCTGCCATATGATAATATCTGTGAGGTGTTCAGGGAAATCTTGTAGTGGAATTTCTGCTGTTCCGCCTCCACTCTCTGCATTGTGTGAAAGTTTCTGTTTGATCTGCCATTAGGAGCGGCGATTAATAATTAACCATTGCCTGGCGAGTGCTCGTGTCTCTTATCTGCAGAACAGGGACCAGCATGTTTCCATGGATAGAGAATGTCACTCTGCTGCCAGCTCCATTACTGAGCCATATATTAACCCCTAAACAGCACCCACTGCAGCAATGTGACAACAGCCCGTCTTACTATGCCACAGCAGCCATTCTGCTCTCATCCACTAGAGGCTTCTGACTAGTGTTGGGCGAACACCTGGATGTTCGGGTTCGTGAACGTTCGCCGAACATGGCCGCGATGTTCGGGTGTTCGCGCCGAACTCCGAACATAATGGAAGTCAATGGGGACCCGAACTTTCGTGCTTTCTAAAGCTTCCTTACATGCTACATACCCCAAATTAGCAGGGTATGTGCACCTTGGGAGTGGGTACAAGAGGAAAAAAAATATTTGAAAAAGAGCTTATAGTTTTTGAGAAAATTGATTGTAAAGTTTCAAAGGAAAAACTGTCTTTTAAATGCGGAAAATGTCATGTTTCTTTGCACAGGTAACATGCTTTTTGTTGCCATGCAGTCATAAATGTAATACAGATAAGAGGTTCCAGGAAAAGGGACCGGTAACGCTAACCCAGCAGCAGCACACGTGATGGAACAGGAGGAGGGCGGCGCAGGAGGAGAAGGCCACGCTTTGAGACACAACAACCCAGGCCTTGCATGAGGACAAGAAGCGTGCGGATAGCAATGCATTTTGCCGCCATGCAGTCATAAATGTAATACAGATGAGAGGTTCCATAAACAGGGACCGGAAACGCTAACCCATCACAGATGTTCACTGTTCATGTTACTTTGTTACTTGATTGGGGTCCGGGAGTGTTGCGTAGTCATTTCCAATCCAGGATTGATTCATTTTAATTTGAGTCAGACGGTCTGCATTTTCTGTGGAGAGGCGGATACGCCGATCTGTGACGATGCCTCCGGCAGCACTGAAACAGCGTTCCGACATAACGCTGGCTGCCGGGCAAGCCAGCACCTCTATTGCGTACATTGCCAGTTCGTGCCAGGTGTGTAGCTTAGAGACCCAATAGTTGAAGGGTGCAGATGGATTGTTCAACACGGCTACGCCATCTGACATGTAGTCCTTGACCATCTTCTGCAGGCGAGCGGTGTTGTAGGTGGAACTGGGCGATTGCTGTTCTGTGGGCTGCTGCATGGGTGTCAGAAAATTTTGCCACTCCAAGGACACTGCCGATACCATTCCCTTGTGGGCACTACCTGCAGCTTGCGTTCTTTGTTCCCCTCCTCGTCCTGGGTTTGCGGAAGTCAGTCTGTCGGCGTACAACTGGCTAGAGGAGGGGGAGGATGTAAATCTCCTCTCTAATGTCTCCACAAGGGCCTGCTGGTATTCTTCCATTTTGTCCTGTCTGACAGTTTCTCCAATGAGTTTGGGAACATTGTCTTTGTACCGTGGATCCAGAAGGGTATAAACCCAGTAATCCACGTCGTCCAGAATTCGAACAACGCGCGGGTCGCGTTCGATGCAGTCTAGCATGAATTGAGCCATGTCTGCCACAGTCCTAACAGAATCCTCATCATGTTCTTCTGAGCTTGACGCACCCTCATCATCATCACCAGCATCACGCCGTCGCCCACCTTCTTCCTCGTCTTCTTCTGCTGTCCATTCCCGCTGAATCATGGAAGTCCAACGTGCACCGCTCTGTCCCTCGGCAGTGGGGGCGTCCAAGTCCTGCTCCAACTCCAGCTGTTCCTCGTCCTCTTCTTCAGCATAGCTGCCGGGAGGACCAGCGTTTCCTGAGGCAGATTGCCTGATGTTGGTATCATCATCACGCTGATCGTTGTCCTCTTGAGATTCCCCCACTTGCATCCTGACTGCGGCTTCCTTGATCTGCAGCATTGATTTTTTCAGCAAACACAGCAGTGGTATCGTAATGCTGACTGAAGAGTTGTCACCGCTCACAAGCAATGTGGATTGCTCAAAATTTTGGAGGACTTGGCAGAGGTCCAACATGGTGGCCCAATCAGATCCACAGAAGCTTGGTAGCTGTCCGGATGCGCCTCGGTACTGCGCCGTCATGTACTGGACCACTGCACTCTTCTGCTCGCAAAAGCGTGCTAGCATGTGCAGCGTCGAATTCCAGCGCGTGGGTACGTCACACACCAAGCGATGGTTCGGTAGATTGAACCGCTCCTGCATCTTGGTGAGTCCCTCCGAAGCGGTACTGGACTTTCGGAAATATTTGGCCACTCGTCGCACCTTCAGCAGAAGATCTGCCACGCCTGGGTATGTCCTCAGGAACCGCTGAACAACTAGGTTCATAACGTGTGCCAGGCAAGGGATGTGTCTCAGCTTAGCCAACTTTAAAGCGCGAATGAGATTGCTCCCATTGTCACACACAACCATGCCTGGTTTCAGGTCCAGCGGTGCCAGCCACAAATCTGTTCCTTGATTCCCTTCCAAATTTCTTCACCTGTGTGCTGCTTATCTCCAAGGCAGATCAGCTTCAGTAAAGCTTGCTGACGCATGGCAACAGCTGTGCTGCACTGCTTCCACGACCCTATTGCTGGGTTACCGATGCCGGATGAGGTACCGCTTTGAGAGGCGTTGGAGCAGAAGGAGTCAGAGTCGAGGTAGGTGCTGCTGTTATCTCTGAGGGATGCCGGTCCAACAGTTTGCGGCGTGGGCAACACCCGCGCCGTAGCCGGTGAGGAGTCGCTGCCAGGCTCCACAAGGTTCACCCAGTGCGCCGTCAGGGAGATGTATCGACCCTGGCCAAAGGCACTCGTCCAGGTGTCTGTGGTGAGGTGAACCTTGCAGGCAACGGCATTTTTCAAGCTTCTGGTTATTTTGCTAACCACGTGCTCATGTAACGACGGCACTGCAGACCGCGCAAAATAGTATCGGCTGGGAACCACGTAACGTGGGATGGCCAGCGCCATCATGCGCTTGAAGCTGTTTGTCTCCACTACGCGATATGGCAGCATTTCGCAGGCCACAAACTTGGCTATGCTGGCTGTTAGTGCCACGGCCCGGGGGTCATTTGCTGGCAATTTTCTCTTGCGCTCTAACATCTCCGGGACAGACAACTGAACTGTAGGATCGCACACCGAAGGACAGTTGGTTGTTGTTGTCGTGGTCGTTGAAGACTGGGAAACGTCAAGAGGACTGTTGCGGAAACTGACATTGTCGTCTACTACGGATGTTTGTGTACCACGTAATGGCTGGGCTGCTGCTGAGGAGGGTCTGGTGACAACGGAGGCAGTGTTGCTGGGGGCTGGAAGCGAGCCGTTACCCTGACCTTGCGCGTTTGACCACAGAGTGCTATGTTTGGCTACAATGTGGCGGCGCATGCTGGTGGTGGAGAGGTTGTTGATATTTTTCCCCCTGCTCAGTCGGGTCCTGCACACCTTGCAAATCACCATGGTAACATCCTCCCTGCAGTCGTCGAAGAAAGCCCAGACTTTTGAGCTCCTGCTTTGCTGGCGAGTTTGCTTCGTGCCTCTTTGGCGTCTCACTTCTACGGCTATGCCTGTTGTGTCCGAAATACCCCGCCCCCGCCTACTTTGTGGCACACGGCGAACTCTTGCAGCAGTGGGTTCTGCAGCAGACTCATCTGTACTGCTGCTATCCCGACAGCGAGGTTGTACTCGATAATCCGGGTCTGTGTCCACATCGTCCAAAACCTCCTCTTCCATCTCCTCATCTGTGACTGTGTCTGTGTGCAGTGGACTAGAGCTCCACAGAACACCCTCTGCGCACCTCACTCCCATGTCTTCAAGATGTTCTTGGTGGACCTCCTGCAATTCCAATTCCTGCGCACATTGCTCAGGGATTTGGGTGTCTTCGTCCTCACCTTGCATTTCAGTGCGTGGTGCAGTTTCCTCGCACAATGGTTGTGAATCCGGGCACAACATTTCTGGCTGTTCCATTGTTTGTGGGGATAGGAGTGGGAATAGCTCCTCCGAAGAGCCCATTGTGTCCGGAAATAATTGTTCGGACTGGTTATTCGGCCATTGTGTGCATGGTGTAGCTGCTGGTTGTGTCACCGTTGTGCCCACTGGCTCCTTGTAACTGGCAGAGGACCTCGTGCGTGACAACAAGGATGTGCTGGTGCTGCTGCTGCTTAACCCGCTGCTGGACGCTTGAGAGGTCATCCAATTCATTATCCGTTCCTGCTCTTGTGGATCAGTGAGGGTTGTTTGTCTGGCACACATGGGTGGTATTGAGTGGGTTTTCTTAGGTGCTCCACTGCGACCTCTACGTGAACCGTCAGGGGAAACACCTCTTCCCTTGCCCCTCCCTCTTTCACCGGATTTCTTCATTATGGTTGTACTGATCCCCGCAGTACACGCTGACTGTGGCAATACAGTGGCAATAAGACAATGCTATATAGTATGCTATATACTGGTGACGGACGGAAGTACTACTGATCCCAGCAGTACACGCTGACTGTGGCAATACAGTGGCAATAAGACAATGCTATATAGTGTGTTATAAGCTGGTGATGGACAGAAGTACTACTGATCCCAGCAGTACAGTGGCAATAGAAGACAATGCTATATACTATATTATACACTGGTGATGGACGGTAGTACTACTGATCCCAGCAGTACAAGCTGACTGGCAGTACAGTGGCAATAGAAGACAATGCTATATACTATGTTATACACTGGTGATGGACGGAAGTACTACTGATCCCAGCAGTACAGTGGCAATAGAAGACAATGCTATATACTATATTATACACTGGTGATGGACGGAAGTACTACTGATTCCAGCAGTACAGTGGCAATAGAAGACAATGCTATATACTATGTTATACACTGGTGATGGACGGAAGTACTACTGATTCCAGCAGTACAGTGGCAATAGAAGACAGTGCTATATACTATATTATACACTGGTGATGGACGGAAGTACTACTGATCCCAGCAGTACAAGCTGACTGGCAGTACAGTGGCAATAGAAGACAGTGCTATATACTATGTTATACACTGGTGATGGACGGAAGTACTACTGATCCCAGCAGTACAGTGGCAATAGAAGACAGTGCTATATACTATGTTATACACTGGTGATGGACGGAAGTACTACTGATCCCAGCAGTACAGTAGCAATAGAAGACAATGCTATATACTATGTTATACACTGGTGATGGACGGAAGTACTACTGATCCCAGCAGTACAGTGGCAATAGAAGACAGTGCTATATACTATGTTATACACTGGTGATGGATGGAAGTACTACTGATCCCAGCAGTACAAGCTGACTGGCAGTACAGTGGCAATAGAAGACAATGCTATATACTATGTTATACACCGGTGATGGACGGAAGTACTACTGATCCCTGCAGTACAGTGGCAATAGAAGACAATGCTATATACTATGTTATACACTGGTGATGGACGGAAGTACTACTGATCCCAGCAGTACAGTGGCAATAGAAGACAATGCTATATACTATATTATACACTGGTGATGGACGGAAGTACTACTGATTCCAGCAGTACAGTGGCAATAGAAGACAATGCTATATACTATGTTATACACTGGTGATGGACGGAAGTACTACTGATCCCAGCAGTACAGTGGCGATAGAAGACAGTGCTATATACTATATTATACACTGGTGATGGACGGATGTACTACTGATCCCAGCAGTACAAGCTGACTGGCAGTACAGTGGCAATAGAAGACAATGCTATATACTATGTTATACACTGGTGATGGACGGAAGTACTACTGATCCCAGCAGTACAGTGGCAATAGAAGACAATGCTATATACTATATTATACACTGGTGATGGACGGTAGTACTACTGATCCCAGCAGTACAAGCTGACTGGCAGTACAGTGGCAATAGAAGACAGTGCTATATACTATGTTATACACTGGTGATGGACGGAAGTACTACTGATCCCAGCAGTACAGTGGCAATAGAAGACAGTGCTATATACTATGTTATACACTGGTGATGGACGGAAGTACTACTGATCCCAGCAGTACAAGCTGACTGGCAGTACAGTGGCAACAGAAGACAGTGCTATATACTATATTATACACTGGTGATGGACGGAAGTACTACTGATCCCAGCAGTACAGTGGCAATAGAAGACAGCGCTATATACTATGTTATACACTGGTGATGGACGGAAGTACTACTGATCCCAGCAGTACAGTGGCAATAGAAGACAATGCTATATACTATGTTATACACTGGTGATGGACGGAAGTACTACTGATCCCAGCAGTACAGTGGCAATAGAAGACAGTGCTATATACTATGTTATACACTGGTGATGGACGGAAGTACTACTGATCCCAGCAGTACAGTGGCAATAGAAGACAGTGCTATATACTATGTTATACACTAGTGATGGACGGAAGTACTACTGATCCCAGCAGTACAGTGGCGATAGAAGACAGTGCTATATACTATATTATACACTGGTGATGGACGGATGTACTACTGATCCCAGCAGTACAAGCTGACTGGCAGTACAGTGGCAATAGAAGACAGTGCTATATACTATATTATACACTGGTGATGGACGGAAGTACTACTGATCCCAGCAGTACAGTAGCAATAGAAGACAATGCTATATACTATGTTATACACTGGTGATGGAAGGAAGTACTACTGATCCCAGCAGTACAGTGGCAATAGAAGACAGTGCTATATACTATGTTATACACTGGTGATGGACGGAAGTACTACTGATCCCAGCAGTACAGTGGCAATAGAAGACAGTGCTATATACTATGTTATACACTGGTGATGGATGGAAGTACTACTGATCCCAGCAGTACAAGCTGACTGGCAGTACAGTGGCAATAGAAGACAATGCTATATACTATGTTATACACCGGTGATGGACGGAAGTACTACTGATCCCAGCAGTACAGTGGCAATAGAAGACAATGCTATATACTATGTTATACACTGGTGATGGACGGAAGTACTACTGATCCCAGCAGTACAGTGGCAATAGAAGACAATGCTATATACTATATTATACACTGGTGATGGACGGAAGTACTACTGATTCCAGCAGTACAGTGGCAATAGAAGACAATGCTATATACTATGTTATACACTGGTGATGGACGGAAGTACTACTGATTCCAGCAGTACAGTGGCAATAGAAGACAGTGCTATATACTATATTATACACTGGTGATGGACGGAAGTACTACTGATCCCAGCAGTACAAGCTGACTGGCAGTACAGTGGCAATAGAAGACAGTGCTATATACTATGTTATACACTGGTGATGGACGGAAGTACTACTGATCCCAGCAGTACAGTGGCAATAGAAGACAGTGCTATATACTATGTTATACACTGGTGATGGACGGAAGTACTACTGATCCCAGCAGTACAAGCTGACTGGCAGTACAGTGGCAATAGAAGACAGTGCTATATACTATATTATACACTGGTGATGGACGGAAGTACTACTGATCCCAGCAGTACAGTGGCAATAGAAGACAGCGCTATATACTATGTTATACACTGGTGATGGACGGAAGTACTACTGATCCCAGCAGTACAGTGGCAATAGAAGACAATGCTATATACTATGTTATACACTGGTGATGGACGGAAGTACTACTGATCCCAGCAGTACAGTGGCAATAGAAGACAGTGCTATATACTATGTTATACACTGGTGATGGACGGAAGTACTACTGATCCCAGCAGTACAGTGGCAATAGAAGACAGTGCTATATACTATGTTATACACTGGTGATGGACGGAAGTACTACTGATCCCAGCAGTACAGTGGCAATAGAAGACAATGCTATATACTATGTTATACACTGGTGATGGACGGAAGTACTACTGATCCCAGCAGTACAGTGGCAATAGAAGACAATGCTATATACTATGTTATACACTGGTGATGGACGGAAGTACTACTGATCCCAGCAGTACAGTGGCAATAGAAGACAATGCTATATATACTATGTTATACACTGGTGATGGACGGAAGTACTACTGATCCCAGCAGTACAAGCTGACTGGCAGTACAGTGGCAATAGAAGACAATGCTATATACTATGTTATACACTGGTGATGGACGGAAGTACTACTGATCCCAGCAGTACAGTGGCAATAGAAGACAATGCTATATACTATGTTATACACTGGTGATGGACGGAAGTACTACTGATCCCAGCAGTACAGTGGCAATAGAAGACAATGCTATATACTATATTATACACTGGTGATGGACGGAAGTACTACTGATCCCAGCAGTACAGTGGCAATAGAAGACAGTGCTATATACTATGTTATACACCGGTGATGGACGGAAGTACTACTGATCCCAGCAGTACAGTGGCAATAGAAGACAATGCTATATACTATGTTATACACTGGTGATGGACGGAAGTACTACTGATCCCAGCAGTACAGTGGCAATAGAAGACAATGCTATATACTATGTTATACACTGGTGATGGACGGAAGTACTACTGATCCCAGCAGTACACGGTGACTGGCAGTACAGTGGCAATAGAAGACAGTGCTATATACTATGGTATACACTGGTGATGGACGGAAGTACTACTGATCCCAGCAGTACAGTGGCAATAGAAGACAGTGCTATATACTATGTTATACACTGGTGATGGACGGAAGTACTACTGATCCCAGCAGTACAAGCTGACTGGCAGTACAGTGGCAATAGAAGACAGTGCTATATACTATATTATACACTGGTGATGGACGGAAGTACTACTGATCCCAGCAGTACAGTGGCAATAGAAGACAGTGCTATATACTATGTTATACACTGGTGATGGACGGAAGTACTACTGATCCCAGCAGTACAGTGGCAATAGAAGACAATGCTATATACTATATTATACACTGGTGATGGACGGAAGTACTACTGATCCCAGCAGTACAGTGGCAATAGAAGACAATGCTATATACTATGTTATACACTGGTGATGGACGGAAGTACTACTGATCCCAGCAGTACAGTGGCAATAGAAGACAATGCTATATACTATGTTATACACTGGTGATGGACGGAAGTACTACTGATCCCAGCAGTACAGTGGCAATAGAAGACAGTGCTATATACTATGTTATACACTGGTGATGGACGGAAGTACTACTGATCCCAGCAGTACAGTGGCAATAGAAGACAGTGCTATATACTATGTTATACACTAGTGATGGACGGAAGTACTACTGATCCCAGCAGTACAGTGGCGATAGAAGACAGTGCTATATACTATATTATACACTGGTGATGGACGGATGTACTACTGATCCCAGCAGTACAAGCTGACTGGCAGTACAGTGGCAATAGAAGACAGTGCTATATACTATGTTATACACTAGTGATGGACAGAAGTACTACTGATCCCAGCAGTACAGTGGCGATAGAAGACAGTGCTATATACTATATTATACACTGGTGATGGACGGATGTACTACTGATCCCAGCAGTACAAGCTGACTGGCAGTACAGTGGCAATAGAAGACAGTGCTATATACTATATTATACACTGGTGATGGACGGAAGTACTACTGATCCCAGCAGTACAGTAGCAATAGAAGACAATGCTATATACTATGTTATACACTGGTGATGGAAGGAAGTACTACTGATCCCAGCAGTACAGTGGCAATAGAAGACAGTGCTATATACTATGTTATACACTGGTGATGGACGGAAGTACTACTGATCCCAGCAGTACAGTGGCAATAGAAGACAGTGCTATATACTATGTTATACACTGGTGATGGACGGAAGTACTACTGATCCCAGCAGTACAAGCTGACTGGCAGTACAGTGGCAATAGAAGACAATGCTATATACTATGTTATACACCGGTGATGGACGGAAGTACTACTGATCCCAGCAGTACAGTGGCAATAGAAGACAATGCTATATACTATGTTATACACTGGTGATGGACGGAAGTACTACTGATCCCAGCAGTACAGTGGCAATAGAAGACATTGCTATATACTATGTTATACACTGGTGATGGACGGAAGTACTACTGATCCCAGCAGTACAGTGGCAATAGAAGACAATGCTATATACTATGTTATACACTGGTGATGGACGGAAGTACTACTGATCCCAGCAGTACAGTGGCAATAGAAGACAGTGCTGTATACTATATTATACACTGGTGATGGACGGAAGTACTACTGATCCCAGCAGTACAGTGGCAATAGAAGACAGTGCTATATACTATGTTATACACTGGTGATGGACGGAAGTACTACTGATCCCAGCAGTACAGTGGCAATAGAAGACAGTGCTATATACTATGTTATACACTGGTGATGGACGGAAGTACTACTGATTCCAGCAGTACAGTGGCAATAGAAGACAGTGCTATATACTATATTATACACTGGTGATGGACGGAAGTACTACTGATCCCAGCAGTACAAGCTGACTGGCAGTACAGTGGCAATAGAAGACAATGCTATATACTATGTTATACACTGGTGATGGACGGAAGTACTACTGATCCCAGCAGTACAGTGGCAATAGAAGACAATGCTATATACTATGTTATACACTGGTGATGGACGGAAGTACTACTGATCCCAGCAGTACAGTGGCAATAGAAGACAGTGCTATATACTATGTTATACACTGGTGATGGACGGAAGTACTACTGATTCCAGCAGTACAGTGGCAATAGAAGACAGTGCTATATACTATATTATACACTGGTGATGGACGGAAGTACTACTGATCCCAGCAGTACAGTGGCAATAGAAGACATTGCTATATACTATATTATACACTGGTGATGGATGGAAGTACTACTGATCCCAGCAGTACAGTGGCAATAGAAGACAGTGCTATATACTATGTTATACACTGGTGATGGACGGAAGTACTACTGATTCCAGCAGTACAGTGGCAATAGAAGACAGTGCTATATACTATATTATACACTGGTGATGGACGGAAGTACTACTGATCCCAGCAGTACAGTGGCAATAGAAGACAATGCTATATACTATGTTATACACTGGTGATGGACGGAAGTACTACTGATTCCAGCAGTACAGTGGCAATAGAAGACAATGCTATTTACTATATTATACACTGGTGATGGACGGAAGTACTACTGATCCCAGCAGTACAGTGGCAATAGAAGACAGTGCTATATACTATGTTATACACTGGTGATGGACGGAAGTACTACTGATCCCAGCAGTACAAGCTGACTGGCAGTACAGTGGCAATAGAAGATAATGCTATATACTATATTATACACTGGTGATGGACGGAAGTACTACTGATCCTAGCAGTACAGTGGCAATAGAAGACAATGCTATATACTATGTTATACACTGGTGATGGACGGAAGTACTACTGATCCCAGCAGTACAGTGGCAATAGAAGACAGTGCTGTATACTATATTATACACTGGTGATGGACGGAAGTACTACTGATTCCAGCAGTACAGTGGCAATAGAAGACAGTGCTATATACTATGTTATACACTGGTGATGGACGGATGTACTACTGATCCCAGCAGTACAGTGGCAATAGAAGACAGTGCTATATACTATATTATACACTGGTGATGGATGGAAGTACTACTGATCCCAGCAGTACAGTGGCAATAGAAGATAATGCTATATACTATGTTATACACTGGTGATGGACGGAAGTACTACTGATTCCAGCAGTACAGTGGCAATAGAAGACAATGCTATATACTATATTATACACTGGTGATGGACGGAAGTACTACTGATTCCAGCAGTACAGTGGCAATAGAAGACAATGCTATATACTATGTTATACACTGGTGATGGACGGATGTACTACTGATTCCAGCAGTACAGTGGCAATAGAAGACAATGCTATATACTATGTTATACACTGGTGATGGACGGAAGTACTACTGATCCCAGCAGTACAGTGGCAATAGAAGACAATGCTATATACTATGTTATACACTGGTGATGGACGGAAGTACTAGTGATCCCAGCAGTACAGTGGCAATAGAAGACAATGCTATTTACTATATTATACACTGGTGATGGACGGAAGTACTACTGATCCCAGCAGTACAGTGGCAATAGAAGACAGTGCTATATACTATGTTATACACTGGTGATGGACGGAAGTACTACTGATCCCTGCAGTACAAGCTGACTGGCAGTACAGTGGCAATAGAAGATAATGCTATATACTATATTATACACTGGTGATGGACGGAAGTACTACTGATCCTAGCAGTACAGTGGCAATAGAAGACAATGCTATATACTATGTTATACACTGGTGATGGACGGAAGTACTACTGATCCCAGCAGTACAGTGGCAATAGAAGACAGTGCTGTATACTATATTATACACTGGTGATGGACGGAAGTACTACTGATTCCAGCAGTACAGTGGCAATAGAAGACAGTGCTATATACTATGTTATACACTGGTGATGGACGGATGTACTACTGATCCCAGCAGTACAGTGGCAATAGAAGACAGTGCTATATACTATATTATACACTGGTGATGGATGGAAGTACTACTGATCCCAGCAGTACAGTGGCAATAGAAGATAATGCTATATACTATGTTATACACTGGTGATGGACGGAAGTACTACTGATTCCAGCAGTACAGTGGCAATAGAAGACAATGCTATATACTATATTATACACTGGTGATGGACGGAAGTACTACTGATTCCAGCAGTACAGTGGCAATAGAAGACAATGCTATATACTATGTTATACACTGGTGATGGACGGATGTACTACTGATTCCAGCAGTACAGTGGCAATAGAAGACAATGCTATATACTATGTTATACACTGGTGATGGACGGAAGTACTTCTGATCCCAGCAGTACAGTGGCAATAGAAGACAATGCTATATACTATGTTATACACTGGTGATGGACGGATGTACTACTGATTCCAGCAGTACAGTGGCAATAGAAGACAATGCTATATACTATGTTATACACTGGTGATGGACGGAAGTACTACTGATCCCAGCAGTACAAGCTGACTGGCAGTACAGTGGCAATAGAAGACAATGCTATATACTATGTTATACACTGGTGATGGACGGAAGTACTACTGATCCCAGCAGTACAAGCTGACTGGCAGTACAGTGGCAATAGAAGACAATGCTATATACTATGTTATACACTGGTGATGGACGGAAGTACTACTGATCCCAGCAGTACAGTGGCAATAAAAGACAATGCTATATACTATGTTATACACTGGTGATGGACGGAAGTACTACTGATCCCAGCAGTACAAGCTGACTGGCAGTACAGTGGCAATAGAAGACAATGCTATATACTATGTTATACACTGGTGATGGACGGAAGTACTACTGATCCCAGCAGTACAGTGGCAATAGAAGACAGTGCTATATACTATGTTATACACTGGTGATGGACGGATGTACTACTGATCCCAGCAGTACAAGCCGACTGGCAGTACAGTGGCAATAGAAGACAGTGCTATATACTATGTTATACACTGGTGATGGACGGAAGTACTACTGATTCCAGCAGTACAGTGGCAATAGAAGACAATGCTATATACTATGTTATACACTGGTGATGGACGGAAGTACTACTGATCCCAGCAGTACAGTGGCAATAGAAGACAATGCTATATACTATGTTATACACTGGTGATGGACGGAAGTACTACTGATCCCAGCAGTACAGTGGCAATAGAAGACAATGCTATATATACTATGTTATACACTGGTGATGGACGGAAGTACTACTGATCCCAGCAGTACAAGCTGACTGGCAGTACAGTGGCAATAAAAGACAATGCTATATACTATGTTATACACTGGTGATGGACGGAAGTACTACTGATCCCAGCAGTACAGTGGCAATAGAAGACAATGCTATATACTATATTATACACTGGTGATGGACGGAAGTACTACTGATCCCAGCAGTACAGTGGCAATAGAAGACAGTGCTATATACTATGTTATACACTAGTGATGGACGGAAGTACTACTGATCCCAGCAGTACAGTGGCAATAGAAGACAATGCTATATACTTTATTATACACTGGTGATGGACGGAAGTACTACTGATCCCAGCAGTACAGTGGCAATAGAAGACAGTGCTATATACTATGTTATACACTAGTGATGGACGGAAGTACTACTGATCCCAGCAGTACAGTGGCAATAGAAGACAGTGCTATATACTATGTTATACACTGGTGATGGACGGAAGTACTACTGATCCCAGCAGTACAAGCTGACTGGCAGTACAGTGGCAATAGACAGTGCTATATACTATATTATACACTGGTGATGGACAGTAGTACTACTGATCCCAGCAGTACAGTGGCAATAGAAGACAGTGCTATATACTATGTTATACACTGGTGATGGACGGAAGTACTACTGATCCCAGCAGTACAGTGGCAATAGAAGACAGTGCTATATACTATGTTATACACTGGTGATGGACGGAAGTACTACTGATTCCAGCAGTACAGTGGCAATAGTAGACAGTGCTTTATACTATATTATACACTGGTGATGGACGGAAGTACTACTGATTCCAGCAGTACAGTGGCAATAGAAAACAGTGCTATATACTATGTTATACACTGGTGATGGACGGAAGTACTACTGATCCCAGCAGTACAGTGGCAATAGAAGACAGTGCTATATACTATGTTATACACTGGTGATGGACGGAAGTACTACTGATCCCAGCAGTACAGTGGCAATAGAAGACAGTGCTATATACTATGTTATACACTGGTGATGGACGGAAGTACTACTGATTCCAGCAGTACAGTGGCAATAGAAGACAGTGCTATATACTATGTTATACACTGGTGATGGACGGAAGTACTACTGATCCCAGCAGTACAGTGGCAATAGAAGACAATGCTATATACTATGTTATACACTGGTGATGGACGGAAGTACTACTGATCCCAGCAGTACAGTGGCAATAGAAGACAGTGCTATATACTATGTTATACACTGGTGATGGACGGAAGTACTACTGATCCCAGCAGTACAGTGGCAATAGAAGACAGTGCTATATACTATGTTATACACTGGTGATGGACGGAAGTACTACTGATCCCAGCAGTACAGTGGCAATAGAAGACAATGCTATATACTATGTTATACACTGGTGATGGACGGAAGTACTACTGATCCCAGCAGTACAGTGGCAATAGAAGACAATGCTATATACTATGTTATACACTGGTGATGGACGGAAGTACTACTGATCCCAGCAGTGCAGTGGCAATAGAAGACAATGCTATATACTATGTTATACACTGGTGATGGACGGAAGTACTACTGATCCCAGCAGTACAGTGGCAATAGAAGACAGTGCTATATACTATGTTATACACTGGTGATGGACGGAAGTACTACTGATCCCAGCAGTATAGTGGCAATAGAAGACAGTGCTATATACTATGTTATACACTGGTGATGGACGGAAGTACTACTGATCCCAGCAGTACAGTGGCAATAGAAGACAGTGCTATATACTATGTTATACACTGGTGATGGACGGAAGTACTACTGATCCCAGCAGTACAGTGGCAATAGAAGACAGTGCTATATACTATGTTATACACTAGTGATGGACGGAAGTACTACTGATCCCAGCAGTACAGTGGCGATAGAAGACAGTGCTATATACTATATTATACACTGGTGATGGACGGATGTACTACTGATCCCAGCAGTACAAGCTGAGTGGCAGTACAGTGGCAATAGAAGACAGTGCTATATACTATATTATACACTGGTGATGGACGGAAGTACTACTGATCCCAGCAGTACAGTGGCAATAGAAGACAATGCTATATACTATATTATACACTGGTGATGGACGGAAGTACTACTGATCCCAGCAGTACAGTGGCAATAGAAGACATTGCTATATACTATGTTATACACTGGTGATGGACGGAAGTACTACTGATCCCAGCAGTACAGTGGCAATAGAAGACAATGCTATATACTATATTATACACTGGTGATGGACGGAAGTACTACTGATCCCAGCAGTACAGTGGCAATAGAAGACAGTGCTATATACTATGTTATACACTGGTGATGGACGGAAGTACTACTGATCCCAGCAGTACAGTGGCAATAGAAGACAGTGCTATATACTATGTTATACACTGGTGATGGACGGAAGTACTACTGATCCCAGCAGTACAGTGGCAATAGAAGACAGTGCTATATACTATATTATACACTGGTGATGGACGGAAGTACTACTGATCCCAGCAGTACAAGCTGACTGGCAGTACAGTGGCAATAGAAGACAGTGCTATATACTATGTTATACACTGGTGATGGACGGAAGTACTACTGATCCCAGCAGTACAGTGGCAATAGAAGACAGTCCTATATACTATGTTATACACTGGTGATGGACGGAAGTACTACTGATCCCAGCAGTACAGTGGCAATAGAAGACAATGCTATATACTATGTTATACACTGGTGATGGACGGAAGTACTACTGATCCCAGCAGTACAGTGGCAATAGAAGACAATGCTATATACTATGTTATACACTGGTGATGGACGGAAGTACTACTGATCCCAGCAGTACAGTGGCAATAGAAGACAATGCTATATATACTATGTTATACACTGGTGATGGACGGAAGTACTACTGATCCCAGCAGTACAAGCTGACTGGCAGTACAGTGGCAATAGAAGACAATGCTATATACTATGTTATACACTGGTGATGGACGGAAGTACTACTGATCCCAGCAGTACAGTGGCAATAGAAGACAATGCTATATACTATGTTATACACTGGTGATGGACGGAAGTACTACTGATCCCAGCAGTACAGTGGCAATAGAAGACAATGCTATATACTATATTATACACTGGTGATGGACGGAAGTACTACTGATCCCAGCAGTACAGTGGCAATAGAAGACAGTGCTATATACTATGTTATACACTAGTGATGGACGGAAGTACTACTGATCCCAGCAGTACAGTGGCAATAGAAGACAATGCTATATACTATATTATACACTGGTGATGGACGGAAGTACTACTGATCCCAGCAGTACAGTGGCAATAGAAGACAGTGCTATATACTATGTTATACACTAGTGATGGACGGAAGTACTACTGATCCCAGCAGTACAGTGGCAATAGAAGACAGTGCTATATACTATGTTATACACTGGTGATGGACGGAAGTACTACTGATCCCAGCAGTACAAGCTGACTGGCAGTACAGTGGCAATAGACAGTGCTATATACTATATTATACACTGGTGATGGACAGTAGTACTACTGATCCCAGCAGTACAGTGGCAATAGAAGACAGTGCTATATACTATGTTATACACTGGTGATGGACGGAAGTACTACTGATCCCAGCAGTACAGTGGCAATAGAAGACAGTGCTATATACTATATTATACACTGGTGATGGACGGAAGTACTACTGATTCCAGCAGTACAGTGGCAATAGAAGACAGTGCTATATACTATGTTATACACTGGTGATGGACGGAAGTACTACTGATCCCAGCAGTACAGTGGTAATAGAAGACAATGCTATATACTATGTTATACACTGGTGATGGACGGAAGTACTACTGATTCCAGCAGTACAGTGGCAATAGAAGACAATGTTATATACTATGTTATACACTAGTGATGGACGGAAGTACTACTGATCCCAGCATTACAAGCTGACTGGCAGTACAGTGGCAATAGAAGACAATGCTATATACTATGTTATACACTGGTGATGGACGGAAGTACTACTGATCCCAGCAGTACAGTGGCAATAGAAGACAATGTTATATACTATGTTATACACTGGTGATGGACGGAAGTACTACTGATCCCAGCAGTACAGTGGCAATAGCAGACAGTGCTATATACTATGTTATACACTGGTGATGGACGGAAGTACTACTGATCCCAGCAGTACAGTGGCAATAGAAGACAATGCTATATACTATATTATACACTGGTGATGGACGGAAGTACTACTGATCCCAGCAGTATAGTGGCAATAGAAGACAGTGCTATATACTATGTTATACACTGGTGATGGACGGAAGTACTACTGATTCCAGCAGTACAGTGGCAATAGAAGACAGTGCTATATACTATGTTATACACTGGTGATGGACGGAAGTACTACTGATCCCAGCAGTACAGTGGCAATAGAAGACAGTGCTATATACTATGTTATACACTGGTGATGGACGGAAGTACTACTGATTCCAGCAGTACAGTGGCAATAGAAGACAGTGCTATATACTATGTTATACACTGGTGATGGACGGAAGTACTACTGATCCCAGCAGTACAGTGGCAATAGAAGACAGTGCTATATACTATGTTATACACTGGTGATGGACGGAAGTACTACTGATCCCAGCAGTACAGTGGCAATAGAAGACAATGCTATATACTATGTTATACACTGGTGATGGACGGAAGTACTACTGATCCCAGCAGTACAGTGGCAATAGAAGACAGTGCTATATACTATGTTATACACTGGTGATGGACGGAAGTACTACTGATTCCAGCAGTACAGTGGCAATAGAAGACAGTGCTATATACTATATTATACACTGATGATGGACGGAAGTACTACTGATCCCAGCAGTACAGTGGCAATAGAAGACAATGCTATATACTATGTTATACACTGGTGATGGACGGAAGTACTACTGATCCCAGCAGTATAGTGGCAATAGAAGACAGTGCTATATACTATGTTATACACTGGTGATGGACGGAAGTACTACTGATCCCAGCAGTACAGTGGCAATAGAAGACAGTGCTATATACTATGTTATACACTAGTGATGGACGGAAGTACTACTGATCCCAGCAGTACAGTGGCAATAGAAGACAGTGCTATATACTATATTATACACTGGTGATGGACGGAAGTACTACTGATCCCAGCAGTACAGTGGCAATAGAAGACAATGCTATATACTATGTTATACACTGGTGATGGACGGAAGTACTTCTGATCCCAGCAGTACAGTGGCAATAGAATACAGTGCTATATACTATGTTATACACTGGTGATGGACGGAAGTACTACTGATCCCAGCAGTACAGTGGCAATAGAAGACAGTGCTATATACTATGTTATACACTGGTGATGGACGGAAGTACTACTGATCCCAGCAGTACAGTGGCAATAGAAGACAGTACTATATACTATATTATACACTGGTGATGGACGGAAGTACTACTGATCCCAGCAGTACAGTGGCAATAGAAGACAGTGCTATATACTATGTTATACACTGCTGATGGACGGAAGTACTACTGATCCCAGCAGTACACGCTGACTGGCAGTACAGTGGCAATAGAAGACAATGCTATATACTATGCTATATACTGGTGACGTACGGAAGTACTACTGATCCCAGCAGTACACGCTGACCGGCAGTACAGTGGCAATAGAAGACAATGCTATATACTATGCTATATACTGGTGATGGACGGATGTACTACTGATCCCAGCAGTACAGTGGCGATAGAAGACAATGCTATATACTATATTATACACTGGTGATGGACGGAAGTACTACTGATTCCAGCAGTACAGTGGCAATAGAAGACAATGCTATATACTATGCTATATACTGGTGACGTACGGAAGTACTACTGATTCGAGCAGTACACGCTGACCGGCAGTACAGTGGCAATAGAAGACAATGCTATATACTATGCTATATACTGGTGATGGACGGAAGTACTACTGATCCCAGCAGTACAAGCTGACTGGCAGTACAGTGGCAATAGAAGACAATGCTATATACTATGCTATATACTGGTGATGGACGGAAGTACTACTGATTCGAGCAGTACACGCTGACCGGCAGTACAGTGGCAATAGAAGACAATGCTATATACTATGCTATATACTGGTGATGGACGGAAGTACTACTGATCCCAGCAGTACAAGCTGACTGGCAGTACAGTGGCAATAGAAGACAATGCTATATACTATGCTATATACTGGTGATGGACGGATGTACTACTGATCCCAGCAGTACACGCTGACCGGCAGTACAGTGGCAATAGAAGACAGTGCTATATACTATATTATACACTGGTGATGGACGGAAGTACTACTGATCCCAGCAGTACAGTGGCAATAGAAGACAATGCTATATACTATATTATACACTGGTGATGGACGAAAGTACTACTGATCCCAGCAGTACAGTGGCAATAGAAGACAATGCTATATACTATGTTATACACTGGTGATGGACGGAAGTACTACTGATCCCAGCAGTACAGTGGCAATAGAAGTCAGTGCTATATACTATATTATACACTGGTGATGGACGGATGTACTACTGATCCCAGCAGTACAGTGGCAATAGAAGACAGTGCTATATACTATGTTATACACTGGTGATGGACGGAAGTACTACTGATCCCAGCAGTACAGTTGCAATAGAAGACAGTGCTATATACTATGTTATACACTGGTGATGGACGGAAGTACTACTGATTCCAGCAGTACAGTGGCAATAGAAGACAGTGCTATATACTATGTTATACACTGGTGATGGACGGAAGTACTACTGATCCCAGCAGTACAGTGGCAATAGAAGACAATGCTATATACTATATTATACACTGGTGATGGACGGAAGTACTACTGATCCCAGCAGTACAGTGGCAACAGAAGACAATGCTATATACTATGCTATATACTGGTGATGGACGGAAGTACTACTGATCCCAGCAGTAAACGCACGCTGAGCTGACTGGCACTACAGTGCAGTGGCAAATATAGTATAGGAGGCTGGGGGGCCCTGGCTAGCCTAGCTGGTGAGAGAGAGTCTAACCTGCCTGCCTACCCAAAGCTAAACCCAAACGCAAGTGGCGGAGAAATGACGCGGTTCGGGTATTTATTTACCCGAACCATGTGACCCGCTCGGCCAATCACAGCGCGAACCAAACGTTCGGGGAACGTTCGGCCATGTGCTGTCAGGCCGAACATACGTTCGACCGCATGGCCGAACACAAGGCCGAACACCACGAGGTGTCCGGCGAAGCCTGAATCGAACTCGAACAGCCCGAAATCCGGGCGAACCCGAACAGTGGCGAACACTGTTCGCCCAACACTACTTCTGACCATTATTTCACTGTCACCAAAGTTGTATGATGCACCCATACATCCATCGAGTTCAACCAGAAAATAAAAGACAACACCAGCCTGCTCCCTCACCTATCCCTGCTGATCCAGAGGAAGGTACAACACCAGCCTGCTCCCTCACATATCCTTGCTGATCCAGAGGAAGGTACACCACCAGCCTGCTCCTTCACATACCCCTGCTGATCCAGAGGAAGGCACAGCACCAGCCTGCACCCTCACATATCCCTGCTGATCCAGAGGAAGGCACACCACCAGCCTGCACCCTCACATATCCCTGCTGATCCAGAGGAAGGCACAACACCAGCCTGCACCCTCACATATCCCTGCTGATCCAGAGGAAGGTACAACACCAGCCTGCACCCTCACATAAAACTGCTGATCCAGAGGAAGGTACATCACCAGCCTGCACCCTCACATATCCCTGCTGATCCAGAGGAAGGCACAACACCAGCCTGCTCCCTCACATATACCTGCTGATCCAGAGGAAGGCACAACACCAGCCTGCTCCCTCACATATCCCTGCTGATCCAGAGGAAGGCACAGCACCAGCCTGCTCCCTCACATATACCTGCTGATCCAGAGGAAGGTACAACACCAGCCTGCTCCCTCACATATCCCTGCTGATCCAGAGGAAGGAACAACACCAGCCTGTTCCCTCACATATCCCTGCTCATCCAGAGGAAGGCACAACACCAGCCTGCTCCCTCACATATCCCTGCTGATCCAGAGGAAGGCACAACACCAGCCTGCACCCTCACATATCCCTGCTGATCCAGAGGAAGGCACAACACCAGCCTGCACCCTCACATATCTCTGCTGATCCAGAGGAAGGCACACCCCCAGCCTGCTACCTCACATATCCCTGCTGATCCAGAGGAAGGCACAACACCAGCCTGCACCCTCACATAAAACTGCTGATCCAGAGGAAGGTACAACACCAGCCTGCTCCCTCACATATCCCTGCTGATCCAGAGGAAGGAACAACACCAGCCTGTTCCCTCACATATCCCTGCTGATCCAGAGGAAGGCGCAAAACCAGCCTGCACCATCACATATCCCTGCTGATCCAGAGGAAGGCACAACACCAGCCTGCTCCCTCACATATTCCTGCTGATCCAGAGGAAGGTACAACACCAGCCTGCACCCTCACATATCCCTGCTGATCCAGAGGAAGGCACAACACCAGCCTGCACCCTCACATATCCCCGCTGATCCAGAGGAAGGTACAACACCAGCCTGCTCCCTCACATATCCCTGCTGATCCAGAGGAGGGCACAACACCAGCCTGCACCATCACATATCTCTGCTGATCCAGAGGAACGCACAACACTAGCCTGCTCCCTCACACATCCCAGCTGATCCAGAGGAAGGCACAACACCAGCCTGCACCCTCACATATCCCTGCTGATCCTGAGGAAGGCACAACACCAGCCTGCACCCTCACATACCCCTGCTGATCCAGAGGAAAGCACAACACCAGCCTGCTCCCTCACATATCCCTGCTAATCCAGAGGAAGGCACAACACCAGCCTGCACCCTCACATACCCCTGCTGATCCAGAGGAAGGCACAACACCAGCCTGCACCCTCACATATCCCTGCTGATCCTGAGGAAGGCACAACACCAGCCTGCACCCTCACATACCCCTGCTGATCCAGAGGAAGGCACAACACCAGCCTGCTCCCTCACATATCCCTGCTGATCCAGAGGAAGGCACAACACCAGCCTGCACCCTCACATATCCCTGCTGATCCAGAGGAAGGCACAACACCAGCCTGCTCCCTCACATATACCTGCTGATCCAGAGGAAGGCACAACACCATCCTGCACCCTCACATATCCCTGCTGATCCAGAGGAAGGCACAACACCAGTCTGCACCCTCACATATCCCTGCTGATCCAGAGGAAGACACAACACCAGCCTGCACCCTCACATATCCCTGCTGATCCAGAGGAAGGCACAACACCAGCCTGCTCCCTCACATATCCCTGCTGATCCAGAGGAAGGCACAACACCAGTCTGCACCCTCACATATCCCTGCTGATCCAGAGGAAGACACAACACCAGCCTGCACCCTCACATATCCCTGCTGATCCAGAAGAAGGCACAACACCAGCCTACTCCCTCACATATCCCTGCTGAACCAGAGGAAGGCACAACACCAGCCTACTCCCTCACATATTCCTGCTGATCCAGAAGAAGGTACAACACCAGCCTGCACCCTCACATATCCCTGCTGATCCAGAGGAAGGCACAATACCAGCCTGCACCCTTACATATCCCTGCTGATCCAGAGGAAGGCACAACACCAGCCTGCTCCCTCACAAATCCCTGCTGAACCAACGGAAGGCACAACACCAGCCTGCACCCTCACATATCCCTGTTGATCCAGAGGAAGGCACAACACCAGCCTGCACCCTCACATATCCCTGCTGATCCAGAGGAAGGCACAACACCAGCCTGCTCCCTCACAAATCCCTGCTGAACCAACGGAAGGCACAACACCAGCCTGCACCCTCACATATCCCTGTTGATCCAGAGGAAGGCACAACACCAGCCTGCACCCTCACATATCCCTGCTGATCCAGAGGAAGACACAACACCAGCCTGCACCCTCACATATCCCTGCTGATCCAGAGGAAGGCACAACACCAGCCTGCTCCCTCACATATCCTTGCTGATCCGAAGGAAGGCACACCACCAGCCTGCTCCCTCACATATCCCTGCTGATCCAGAGGAAGGCACAACACCAGCCTGCTCCCTCACATATCCCTGCTGATCCAGAGGAAGGCACAACACCAGCCTGCACCCTCACATATCCCTGCTGATCCAGAGGAAGGCACAACACCAGCCTGCTCCCTCACATATCCCTGCTGATCCAGAGGAAGGCACAACACCAGCCTGCTCCCTCACATATCCCTGCTGATCCAGAGGAAGGCACAACACCAGCCTGCTCCCTCACATATCCCTGCTGATCCAGAGGAAGGCACAACACCAGCCTGCTCCCTCACATATCCCTGCTGATCCAGAGGAAGGCACAACACCAGCCTGCACCCTCACATATCCCTGCTGATCCAGAGGAAGGGACAACACCAGCCTGCACCCTCACATATCCCTGCTGATCCAGAGGAAGGCACAACACCAGCCTGCTCCCTCACATATCCCTGCTGATCCAGAGGAAGGGGCAACACCAGCCTACATCCTCACATATCCCTGCTGATCCAGAGGAAGGTACAACACCTGCCTGCTCCCTCACATATCCCTGCTGATCCAGAAGAAGGCACAACACCAGCCTGCACCCTCACATATCCCTGCTGATCCAGAGGAAGGCGCAACACCAGCCTGCACCCTCACATATCCCCGCTGATCCAGCGGAAGGTACAACACCAGCCTGCATCCTCACATATCCCTGCTGATCCAGAGGAAGGCGCAACACCAGCCTGCACCCTCACATATCCCTGCTGATCCAGAGGAAGGCACAACACCAGCCTGCTCCCTCACACATCCCAGCTGATCCAGAGGAAGGCACAACACCAGTCTGCACCCTCACATATCCCTGCTGATCCTGAGGAAGGCACAACACCAGCCTGCACCCTCACATATCCCTGCTGATCCAGAGGAGGGCACAACACCAGCCTGCACCCTCACATATCCCTGCTGATCCAGAGGAAGGTACAACACCAGCCTGCTCCCTCACATATCCCTGCTGATCCAGAGGAAGGCACAACACCAGCCTGCACCCTCACATATCCCTGCTGCTCCAGAGGAAGGCACAACACCAGCCTGCTCCCTCACATATCCCTGCTGATCCAGAGGAAGGCACAACACCAGCCTGCTCCCTCACATCCCTGCTGATCCAGAGGAAGGCACAACACCAGCCTGCACCCTCACATATCCCTGCTGATCCAGAGGAAGGCACAACACCAGCCTGCACCCTCACATATCCCTGCTGATCCAGAGGAAGGTACAACAACAGCCTGCTCCCTCACATATCCCTGCTGATCCAGAAGAAGGCACAACACCAGCCTGCACCCTCACATATCCCTGCTGTTCCAGAGGAAGGTACAACACCTGCCTGCTGCCTCACATATCCCTGCTGATCCAGAAGAAGGCGCAACACCAGCCTGCACCCTCACATATCCCTGCTGATCCAGAGGAAGGTACAACACCAGCCTGCACCCTCACATATCCCTGTTGATCCAGAGGAAGGCACAACACCAGCCTGCACCCTCACATATCCCTGCTGATCCAGAGGAAGGCACAACACCAGCCTGCACCCTCACATATCCCTGCTGTTCCAGAGGAAGGCGCAACACCAGCCTGCTCCCTCACATATCCCTGCTGATCCAGAGGAAGGCACAACACCAGCCTGCACCCTCACATATCCCTGTTGATCCAGAGGAAGGCACAGCACCAGCCTGCACCCTCACATATCCCTGCTGATCCAGAGGAAGGCACAACACGAGCCTGCTCCCTCACATATCCCTGCTGATCCAGAGGAAGGCACAACACCAGCCTGCACCCTCACATATCTCTGCTGATCCAGAGGAAGGCACACCACCAGCCTGCATCATCACATATCCCTGCTGATCCAGAGGAAGACACAACACCAGCCTGCTCCCTCACATATCCCTGCTAATCCAGAGGAAGGTACAACACCAGCCTGCTCCCTCACATATCCCTGCTGATCCAGAGGAAGACACAACACCAGCCTGCACCCTCACATATCCCTGCTGATCCAGAGGAAGGCACAACACCAGCCTGCTCCCTCACATATCCTTGCTGATCCAGAGGAAGGCACAACACCAGCCTGCTCCCTCACATATCCCTGCTGATCCAGAGGAAGGCACAACACCAGCCTGCACCCTCACATATCCCTGCTGATCCAGAGGAAGGGACAACACCAGCCTGCACCCTTACATATCCCTTCTGATCCAGAGGAAGGCACAACACCAGCCTGCTCCCTCACATATCCCTGCTGATCCAGAGGAAGGCACAACACCAGCCTGCTCCCTCACATATCCCTGCTGATCCAGAGGAAGGCGCAACACCAGCCTACATCCTCACATATCCCTGCTGATCCAGAGGAAGGTACAAGACCTGCCTGCTCCCTCACATATCCCTGCTGATCCAGAAGAAGGCACAACACCAGCCTGCACCCTCACATATCCCTGCTGATCCAGAGGAAGGCGCAACACCAGCCTGCACTCTCACATATCCCCGCTGATCCAGCGGAAGGTACAACACCAGCCTGCACCCTCACATATCCCTGCTGATCCAGAGGAAGGCGCAACACCAGCCTGCACCCTCACATATCCCTGCTGATCCAGAGGAAGGCACAACACCAGCCTGCTCCCTCACACATCCCAGCTGATCCAGAGGAAGGCACAACACCAGTCTGCACCCTCACATATCCCTGCTGATCCTGAGGAAGGCACAACACCAGCCTGCACCCTCACATACCCCTGCTGATCCAGAGGAAGGCACAACACCAGCCTGCTCCCTCACATATCCCTGCTGATCCAGAGGAAGGCACAACACCAGCCTGCACCCTCACATATCCCTGCTGATCCAGAGGAAGGCACAACACCAGCCTGCTCCCTCACATATCCCTGCTGATCCAGAGGAAGGCACAACACCAGCCTGCTCCCTCACATCCCTGCTGATCCAGAGAAAGGCACAACACCAGCCTGCACCCTCACATATCCCTGCTGATCCAGAGGAAGGCACAACACCAGCCTGCACCCTCACATATCCCTGCTGATCCAGAGGAAGGCACAACACCAGCCTGCTCCCTCACATATCCTTGCTGATCCAGAGGAAGGCACAACACCAGCCTGCACCCTCACATATCCCTGCTGATCCAGAGGAAGGCACAACACCAGCCTGCTCCCTCACATATCCCTGCTGATCCAGAGGAAGGCGCAAAACCAGCCTACATCCTCACATATCCCTGCTGATCCAGAGGAAGGTACAACACCTGCCTGCTGCTCACATATCCCTGCTGATCCAGAAGAAGGCACAACACCAGCCTGCACCCTCACATATCCCTGCTGTTCCAGAGGAAGGCACAACACCAGCCTGCACCCTCACATATCCCTGTTGATCCAGAGGAAGGCACAACACCAGCCTGCACCCTCACATATCCCTGCTGATCCAGAGGAAGGCACAACACCAGCCTGCACCCTCACATATCCCTGCTGATCCAGAGGAAGACACAACACCAGCCTGCACCCTCACATATCCCTGCTGATCCAGAGGAAGGCACAACACCAGCCTGCTCCCTCACATATCCTTGCTGATCCAGAGGAAGGCACAACACCAGCCTGCTCCCTCACATATCCCTGCTGATCCAGAGGAAGGCACAACACCAGCCTGCACCCTCACATATCCCTGCTGATCCAGAGGAAGGGACAACACCAGCCTGCACCCTCACATATCCCTTCTGATCCAGAGGAAGGAACAACACCAGCCTGCTCCCTCACATATCCCTGCTGATCCAGAGGAAGGCGCAACACCAGCCTACATCCTCACATATCCCTGCTGATCCAGAGGAAGGTACAACACCTGCCTGCTCCCTCACATATCCCTGCTGATCCAGAAGAAGGCACAACACCAGCCTGCTCCCTCACATATCCCTGCTGATCCAGAGGAAGGCACAACACCAGCCTGCACCCTCACATATCCCTGCTGATCCAGAGGAAGGGACAACACCAGCCTACATCCTCACATATCCCTGCTGATCCAGAGGAAGGTACAACACCAGCCTGCTGCCTCACATATCCCTGTTGATCCAGAGGAAGGCACAACACCAGCCTCCACCCTCACATATCCCTGCTGATCCAGAGGAAGGCACAACACCAGCCTGCTCCCTCACATATCCCTGCTGATCCAGAGGAAGGCGCAAAACCAGCCTACATCCTCACATATCCCTGCTGATCCAGAGGAAGGTACAACACCTGCCTGCTGCCTCACATATCCCTGCTGATCCAGAAGAAGGCACAACACCAGCCTGCTCCCTCACATATCCCTGCTGTTCCAGAGGAAGGCGCAACACCAGCCTGCTCCCTCACATATCCCTGCTGATCCAGAGGAAGGCACAACACCAGCCTACACCCTCACATATCCCTGTTGATCCAGAGGAAGGCACAACACCAGCCTGCACCCTCACATATCGCTGCTGATCCAGAGGAAGGCACAACACCAGCCTGCACCCTCACATATCCCTGCTGATCCAGAGGAAGACACAACACCAGCCTGCACCCTCACATATCCCTGCTGATCCAGAGGAAGGCACAACACCAGCCTGCTCCCTCACATATCCTTGCTGATCCAGAGGAAGGCACAACACCAGCCTGCTCCCTCACATATCCCTGCTGATCCAGAGGAAGGCACAACACCAGCCTGCACCCTCACATATCCCTGCTGATCCAGAGGAAGGGACAACACCAGCCTGCACCCTTACATATCCCTTCTGATCCAGAGGAAGGCACAACACCAGCCTGCTCCCTCACATATCCCTGCTGATCCAGAGGAAGGCGCAACACCAGCCTACATCCTCACATATCCCTGCTGATCCAGAGGAAGGTACAACACCAGCCTGCTCCCTCACATATCCCTGCTGATCCAGAAGAAGGCACAACACCAGCCTGCTCCCTCACATATCCCTGCTTATCCAGAGGAAGGCACAACACCAGCCTGCACCCTCACATATCCCTGCTGATCCAGAGGAAGGCACAACACCAGCCTGCACCCTCACATATCCCTGCTGATCCAGAGGAAGGCGCAACACCAGCCTGCACCCTCACATATCCCCGCTGATCCAGAGGAAGGTACAACACCAGCCTGCTCCCTCACATATCCCTGCTGATCCAGAGGAGGGCACAACACCAGCCTGCACCCTCACATATCTCTGCTGATCCAGAGGAACGCACAACACCAGCCTGCTCCCTCACACATCCCAGCTGATCCAGAGGAAGGCACAACACCAGCCTGCACCCTCACATATCCCTGCTGATCCTGAGGAAGGCACAACACCAGCCTGCACCCTCACATACCCCTGCTGATCCAGAGGAAGGCACAACACCAGCCTGCTCCCTCACATATCCCTGCTGATCCAGAGGAAGGCAAAACACCAGCCTGCACCCTCACATATCCCTGCTGATCCAGAGGAAGGCACAACACCAGCCTGCTCCCTCACATATCCCTGCTGATCCAGAGGAAGGCACAACACCAGCCTGCACCCTCACATATCCCTGCTGATCCAGAGGAAGGCACAACACCAGCCTGCTCCCTCACATATACCTGCTGATCCAGAGGAAGGCACAACACCATCCTGCACCCTCACATATCCCTGCTGATCCAGAGGAAGGCACAACTCCAGCCTGCTCCCTCACATATCCCTGCTGATCCAGAGGAAGATACAACACCAGCCTGCTCCCTCACATATCCCTGCTGATCCAGAGGAAGGCACAACACCAGCCTGCTCCCTCACATATCCCTGCTGATCCAGAGGAAGGCACAACACCAGTCTGCACCCTCACATATCCCTGCTGATCCAGAGGAAGACACAACACCAGCCTGCACCCTCACATATCCCTGCTGATCCAGAGGAAGGCACAACACCAGCCTACTCCCTCACATATCCCTGCTTATCCAGAGGAAGGCACAACACCAGCCTACTCCCTCACATATCCCTGCTGATCCAGAGGAAGGCACAACACCAGCCTGCTCCCTCACATATCCCTCCTGATCCAGAAGAAGGTACAACACCAGCCTGCACCCTCACATATCCCTGCTGATCCAGAGGAAGGCACAATACCAGCCTGCACCCTTACATATCCCTGCTGATCCAGAGGAAGACACAACACCAGCCTGCTCCCTCACAAATCCCTGCTGAACCAACGGAAGGCACAACACCAGCCTGCACCCTCACATATCCTTGCTGATCCGAAGGAAGGCACACCACCAGCCTGCTCCCTCACATATCCCTGCTGATCCAGAGGAAGGCACAACACCAGCCTGCACCCTCACATATCCCTGCTGATCCAGAGGAAGAGACAACACCAGCCTGCACCCTCACATATCCCTGCTGATCCAGAGGAAGGCACAACACCAGCCTGCTCCCTCACATATCCCTGCTGATCCAGAGGAAGGCGCAACACCAGCCTACATCCTCACATATCCCTGCTGATCCAGAGGAAGGTACAACACCTGCCTGCTCCCTCACATATCCCTGCTGATCCAGAAGAAGGCACAACACCAGCCTGCACCCTCACATATCCCTGCTGATCCAGAGGAAGGCGCAACACCAGCCTGCACCCTCACATATCCCCGCTGATCCAGCGGAAGGTACTACACCAGCCTGCACCCTCACATATCCCTGCTGATCCAGAGGAAGGCGCAACACCAGCCTGCACCCTCACATATCCCTGCTGATCCAGAGGAAGGCACAACACCAGCCTGCTCCCTCACACATCCCAGCTGATCCAGAGGAAGGCACAACACCAGCCTGCACCCTCACATATCCCTGCTGATCCAGAGGAAGGCACAACACCAGCCTGCTCCCTCACATATCCCTGCTGATCCAGAGGAAGGCACAACACCAGCCTGCACCCTCACATATCCCTGCTGATCCAGAGGAAGGCACAACACCAGCCTGCTCCCTCACATATCCCTGCTGATCCAGAGGAAGATACAACACCAGCCTGCTCCCTCACATATCCCTGCTGATCCAGAGGAAGGCACAACACCAGCCTGCTCCCTCACATATCCCTGCTGATCCAGAGGAAGGCACAACACCAGCCTGCACCCTCACATATCCCTGCTGATCCAGAGGAAGGCACAACACCAGCCTACTCCCTCACATATCCCTGCTTATCCAGAGGAAGGCACAACACCAGCCTACTCCCTCACATATCCCTGCTGATCCAGAGGAAGGCACAACACCAGCCTGCTCCCTCACATATCCCTGCTGATCCAGAGGAAGGTACAACACCAGCCTGCACCCTCACATATCCCTGCTGATCCAGAGGAAGGCACAATACCAGCCTGCACCCTTACATATCCCTGCTGATCCAGAGGAAGGCACAACACCAGCCTGCTCCCTCACATATCCCTGCTGATCCAGAGGAAGGCACAACACCAGCCTGCACCCTCACATATCCCTGCTGATCCAGAGGAAGGCACAATACCAGCCTGCACCCTTTCATATCCCTGCTGATCCAGAGGAAGGCACAACACCAGCCTGCTCCCTCACATATCCCTGCTGATCCAGAGGAAGGCACAAAACCAGCCTGCACCCTCACATATCCCTGCTGATCCAGAGGAAGGCACAAAACCAGCCTGCACCCTCACATATCCCTGCTGATCCAGAGGAAGGCACAACACCAGCCTGCTCCCTCACATATCCCTGCTGATCCAGAGGAAGGCACAACACCAGCCTGCACCCTCACATATCCCTGCTGATCCAGAGGAAGGCACAATACCAGCCTGCACCCTTTCATATCCCTGCTGATCCAGAGGAAGGCACAACACCAGCCTGCACTCTCACATATCACTGCTGATCCAGAGGAAGGCACAAAACCAGCCTGCACCCTCACATATCCCTGCTGATCCAGAGGAAGGCACAACACCAGCCTGCTCCCTCACATATCCCTGCTGATCCAGAGGAAGGCACAACACCAGCCTGTTCCCTCACATATCCCTGCTGATCCAGAGGAAGGTACAACACCAGCCTGCTCCCTCACATATCCCTGCTGATCCAGAGGAAAGCACAATACCAGCCTGCACCCTTTCATATCCCTGCTGATCCAGAGGAAGGCACAACACCAGCCTGCACTCTCACATATCACTGCTGATCCAGAGGAAGGCACAAAACCAGCCTGCACCCTCACATATCCCTGCTGATCCAGAGGAAGGCACAAAACCAGCCTGCACCCTCACATATCCCTGCTGATCCAGAGGAAGGCACAACACCAGCCTGCTCCCTCACATATCCCTGCTGATCCAGAGGAAGGCACAACACCAGCCTGCTCCCTCACATATCCCTGCTGATCCAGAGGAAGACACAACACCAGCCTGCACCCTCACATATCCCTGCTGATCCAGAGGAAGACACAACACCAGCCTGCACCGTCACATATCCCTGCTGATCCAGAGGAAGGCACAACACCAGCCTGCTCCCTCACATATCCCTGCTGATCCAGAGGAAGGCACAACACCAGCCTGCTCCCTCACATATCCCTGCTGATCCTGAGGAAGGCACAACACCAGCCTGCTCCCTCACATATCCCTGCTGATCCAGAGGAAGGCACAACACCAGCCTGCACCCTCACATATCCCTGCTGATCCAGAAGAAGGCACAACACCAGCCTGCTGCCTCACATATCCCTGCTGATCCAGAAGAAGGCACAACACCAGCCTGCACCCTCACATATCCCTGCTGATCCAGAGGAAGGCACAACACCAGCCTGCTGCCTCACATATCCCTGCTGATCCAGAGGAAGGCACAACACCAGCCTGCACCCTCACATATCCCTGCTGATCCAGAGGAAGACACAACACCAGCCTGCACCGTCACATATCCCTGCTGATCCAGAGGAAGGCACAACACCAGCCTGCTCCCTCACATATCCCTGCTGATCCAGAGGAAGGCACAACACCAGCCTGCTCCCTCACATATCCCTGCTGATCCAGAGGAAGGCACAACACCAGCCTGCTCCCTCACATATCCCTGCTGATCCAGAGGAAGGCACAACACCAGCCTGCTCCCTCACATATCCCTGCTGATCCAGAGGAAGGCACAACACCAGCCTGCTCCCTCACATATCCCTGCTGATCCAGAGGAAGACACAACACCAGCCTGCACCGTCACATATCCCTGCTGATCCAGAAGAAGGCACAACACCAGCCTGCTGCCTCACATATCCCTGCTGATCCAGAGGAAGGCACAACACCAGCCTACATCCTCACATATCCCTGCTGATCCAGAGGAAGGCACAACACCAGCCTGCTGCCTCACATATCCCTGCTGATCCAGAGGAAGGCACAACACCAGCCTGCACCCTCACATATCCCTGCTGATCCAGAGGAAGGCACAACACCAGCCTGCTCCCTCACATATCCCTGCTGATCCAGAGGAAGGGACAACACCAGCCTGCACCCTCACATATCCCTGCTGATCCAGAGGAAGGCACAACACCAACCTGCACCCTCACATATCCCTGCTGATCCAGAGGAAGGCACAACACCAGCCTGCTCCCTCACATATCCCTGCTGATCCAGAGGAAGGCACAACACGAGCCTGCACCCTCACATATCCCTGCTGATCCAGAGGAAGGCACAACACCAGCCTGCACCCTCACATATCCCTGCTGATCCAGAGGAAGGCACAACTCCAGCCTGCTCCCTCACATATCCCTGCTGATCCAGAGGAAGGCACAACTCCAGCCTGCACCCTCACATATTCCTGCTGCTCCAGAGGAAGGCGAAAAACCCTTACAATGCATGGTCCAATTAGCCCCAAATGGGAAAAAATTCCTTTTCCACTCCAGAGGGCAATCGGATAAAATCCCTGGATCAACATCACTGGGTATTACCTAGTAATGTCTTTCAACGCAAGGAAAGCATCTAAGCCCTCTTTAAATGCAGATATAGAATTTGCCATAACTACTTCCTGTGGCAATGCATACCACATCTTAATCACTCTTACTGTAAAGAACCCTTTCCTAAATAAATGGCTAAAGCATTTTTCCTCCATGCGCAGATCATGTCCTCTAGTAGTCCTTTGAGAAGGCCTAGGGACAAAAAGCTCATCCGCCAAGCTATTATATTGCCCTCTGATGTATTTATACATGTTAATTAGATCTCCTCTAAGGCGTCTTTTCTCTAGACTAAATAAACCCAGTTTATCTAACCTTTCTTGGTAAGCGAGCCCTTCCATCCCACGTATCAATTTTGTTGCTCGTCTCTGCACCTGCTCTAAGACTGCAATATCTCTCCTGTAATGTGGTGCCCAGAACTGAATTCCATATTCCAGATGTGGCCTTACTAGAGAGTTAAACAGGGGCAATATTATGCTAGCATCTCGAGTTTTTATTTCCCTTTTAATGCATCCCAAAATTTTGTTAGCTTTAGCTGCAGCGGCTTGGCATTGAGTACGATTATTTAACTTGTTGTCAATGAGTACTCCTAAGTCCTTCTCCAAGTTTGATGTCCCCAACTGTATCCCATTTATTTTGTATGGTGCTAGACCATTGGTACGACCAAAATTCATGACTTTACATTTTTCAACATTGAATTTCATCTGGCATTTATGTGCCCATATAGCCATCCTATCCAGATCCTGTTGCAATATGACACTATCTTCCTGAGAGTTGATGATTCTGCACAATTTTGTATCATCTGCAAAAATAGCAACATTGCTCACTACTGCATCTACTAGGTCATTAATAAATAAATTGAAGAGCACTGGACCCAGAACAGACCCCTGTGGGACCCCACTGCTAACAATCACCCATATTGAATATGATCATTTGACCACAAATCTTTGCTTTCTGTCCATTAGCCAGTTCCCTATCCATGCACACAGACTCTTTCCCAGTCCTTGCATCCACAACTTTTGCACCAGACTTCTGTGGGGAACAGTGTTGAAGGCCTTTGTAAAGTCCACGTATATCACATCTACAGGGGTTTGAAAAAATAATGGAAACACCTTGAAAATCAACAAAATATATTTTAGTATGGCGTAGGTCAACTTTTTGCGGCAATTACAGCCTCAATTCTCCGAGGTATTCATTCATACAAATTGTGAATTGTTTCCAAAGAAATTTTAGCCCATTCTTTAGTTAAAACACCCTCCAGTTCTTTTAGAGACGATGGCGTTGGAAATGGACTTCTTAATTGAATCTCTAATAACGACCATAAATGTTCAATAATGTTGAGGTCTGGGGATTGTGGTGGCCAGATGAGATGCTCAACGTCATTAGAATGTTCCTCGTGCCATTCTTTAAAGGGAACCAGAGACGAAGCACCCTTGTGTATTTTACCATGTATATCAGTAAGAACATTAGAGAAAACACTTACCATGCTGTCTGTTTCATCCTCACTGCTAAAAGTGTCTGTTAGTAGCAGTCACAAGAATCCCAGACTGAGCAATTAAATCTGGCTTTGCTGGGAATGATTATTGCTGAGTCATTATAGCAAAGCCACAAGGGGGCAGGCTTGGGCTTGAAATAACACCACAGAAGACAGACTTAGCTATAAACTTTCTGTAGCAAAGCTAGACGGAGCAGCCTGACTTCTCAGTCGGGGATTCTTATCAGACGTGATAACAGTCAGATTACACAGAGAACAATGAAACAAAGAGCAGATTAGGTGTTTACTGTCATGTTCCCACTGATTTATAAGGTAAAATACAAGAGGGTGCTTCATCTCTGGTTCTCTTTAACAATTCTAGCTGTATGGATTGGGGCATTATCATCTTGAAAGATGGAATTTCCCTCTGGAAACAGTTCTTGAACCATAGGATGAACTTCATCGCCCAAAATTCCTAAATAGTCTCGGCTGTTAATTCTTCCATGAAGGGAAATCATTGGCCCGGCGGATTTCCAAGAAATAGCACCCCAGATCATCACAGAACCCCCGCCATGTTTTACAGTTGGGAGAAGGCAGTCTGGATAAAATGCTTCTTTTGGCTATCTCCAAGCATACACTTGGCCGGAGGTCAGAAATAAGGTAAACGATGATTTGTCCGAGAAAAACACATTTTTCCACTGCTCGAGAGACCAATTCTGGTGGTTTTTACACCACTCTAAACGCTTTAAAACATTTGTCTTTGAGACCAGGGGTTTTCTAATTGCAGTTCTTCCGTGGAATCTAGATTTTTGCAGCTCCCGACTAACAGTTTTTGTGGAAACTGGGTTTTGTAGGTGTACATTCAGCTCTGCAGTGATTTTAGGAGCCGTGATCTTGCAAGCTTTTTTAACAATTGGATTTAGAGTCCGAAGGTCTCTCTCTGACAACTTTGACTTTCGGCCACAACTGTGCTTTGCTGAGGATGTTTTTCCTTCTCTTTCAAAGGCAGTCATTACTTTTGAGACAGTACCTCTTGAAATAAACAACAAGTGTCAGCGCCAAGGCAGAAGGCGACCGCAGCCGAGAAGGACAATGTCCAAAAGTCCACACAAGCAATGAATATATAAAGTCAGCGCAGGTCTATAGTAATACAGCTCTCGTCATTTTCTAGTATATAGGATCTTCGAACAAAAAGGTAAAGAAGCAAGGCTTACTAGATTCCAACAACCCACATTATAAGGTTGTAAACGAGTTTGATAGATGGTCCGCAGAACTTTCCAATGGTGTCGTTTCGCCAGTGATGTTGCACACCACAGATTCCTCCGGAATAGAGTAGATATCCTGAGGTCGCAGAGACTCGCCAAAGGGGAGTCCAGTAGGATAGTGACATGAAAGAGATGTACGGCACATGTAAGTGTCAACCGTCTTTATTACATAACAAGTAAAACTATTTAAAAACAAGGATAAAGGAAAACTCACATACGGGGCCCGTGCACTGGGAACCCCGAAAAAGTAGCGTGCATAAAATGGTCAATAGAAGACCTCAAATAAAAGGGTGTCGCCTGTCGACAGTTCTCTGGAGGTGATGTTGGTGGATTGGGTGAGACCCCCGTTCCATTGAGGTGATGTTTGTGGATTGGGTGAGACCCCTGTTCTCTGGAGGCGATGTTGATGGATTGGGTGAGACCCCCGTTCCCTAGAGGTGATGTTGGTGGATTGGGTGAGACCCCTGTTCTCTGGAGGTGATGTTGGTGGATTGGGTGAGACCCCCGTTTCCTAGAGGTGATGTTGGTGGATTGGGTGAGACCCCTGTTCTTTGGAGGTGATGTTGGTGGATTGGGTGAGACCCTTGTTCTCTGGAGGAGATGTTGATGGATTGGGTGAGACCCCCGTTTCCTAGAGGTGATGTTGGTGGATTGGGTGAGACCCCTGTTCTCTGGAGGTGATGTTGATGGATTGGGTGAGACCCCCATTCCCTGGCGGTGATGTTGGTGGATTGGGTGAGATCCCTGTTCTCTGGAGGTGATGTTGGTGGATTGGGTGAGACCCCCGTTCTCTGGAGGTGATGTTGGTGGATTGGGTGAGACCCTTGATCTCTGGAGGTGATGTTGGTGGATTGGGTGAGACCCCTGTTCTCTGGAGGTGATGTTGATGGATTGGGTGAGACCCCCATTCCCTGGCGGTGATGTTGGTGGATTGGGTGAGATCCCTGTTCTCTGGAGGTGATGTTGGTGGATTGGGTGAGACCCCCGTTCTCTGGAGGTGATGTTGGTGGATTGGGTGAGACCCCCGTTCTCTGGAGGTGATGTTGGTGGATTGGGTGAGACCCTTGATCTCTGGAGGTGATGTTGGTGGATTGGGTGAGATCCCTGTTCTCTGGAGGTGATGTTGGTGGATTGGGTGAGACCCCTGTTCTCTGGAAGTGATGTTGGTGGATTGGGTGAGACCCCCATTCCCTGGCGGTGATGTTGGTGGATTGGGTGAGATCCCTGTTCTCTGGAGGTGATGGTGGTGGATTGGGTGAGACCCCCGTTTCCTAGAGGTGATGTTGGTGGATTGGGTGAGACCCCTGTTCTCTGGAGGTGATGTTGATGGATTGGGTGAGACCCCCATTCCCTGGCGGTGATGTTGGTGGATTGGGTGAGATCCCTGTTCTCTGGAGGTGATGTTGGTGGATTGGGTGAGACCCTTGATCTCTGGAGGTGATGTTGGTGGATTGGGTGAGATTATATATATACAAAAAGACTCGCACACCAGCATGAGATTCATCAAAATTATATTGTAAACACAAAAAAATGATTATATACAAACAAGTGCAAATAATGCACAAATGTATTGGCAACAAAAGACCAAACCGGTCAAAAGAAATACAGCATAATGGTATATGTCAGCAAAACATGAAGTAAATGACTGCACAGGCAGTATCCCTTTAAGAGCAGCAGTGAGAAAACAAGCACAGTTTTAAACATAAATGCAGCACATACAAACAGTAAAGTAGCACTGGAGTAGTAAGGGATACAGCCAAACTATTGTGCAGCATGAATGGTATACCCTGACGGCGGCTGTTTCGGGGGTTCCCTTCCTCAGAGGCTATCGCCAGGCTCAGAGCAGCACTGAGCCAGGGGATACCCTTGTTTTCTCACTGCTGCTCTTAAAGGGATACTGCCTGTGCAGTTATTTACTTCATGTTTTGCTGACATATACCATTATGCTGTATTTCTTTTGACCGGTTTGGTCTTTTGTTGCCAATACATTTGTGCATAGTGCATTATTTGCACTTGTTTGTATATAATCTTTTTTTGTGTGTTTACAATATAATTTTGATGAATCTCATGCTGGTGTGCGAGTCTGTTTGTATATATATCGTCTCTAGGGCTTTTTAGCCTACAGTAATTACAGACTCAGCACCCACAGCATCCAGTGCATTTATTAGCGTACATAGGGTGTGCAGTACCTTCTTGTAAATAGTGGATTGGGTGAGACCCCCGTTCCTTTGAGGTGATGTTGGTGGATTAGGTGAGACCCCCGTTCCCTGGAGGTGATGTTGGTGGATTGGGTGAGATCCCCGTTCCCTGGAGGTGATGTTGGTGGATTAGGTGAGATCCCCGTTCCCTGGAGGTGATGTTGGTGGATTGGGTGAAACCCCTGTTCTCTGGAGTGGATGTTGATGGATTGGGTGAGACCCCCGTTCCCTGGAGGTGATGTTGGTGGATTGGGTGAAACTCCTGTTCTCTGGAGGTGATGTTGGTGGATTGGGTGAGACCCCCGTTCTCTGGAGGTGATGTTGGTGGATTGGGTGAGACCCCCGTTCTCTGGAGGTGATGTTGGTGGATTGAGTAACACCCCCATTCCCTGGCGGTGATGTTGGTGGATTAGGTGAGACCCGCGTTCTCTGGAGGTGATGTTGCTGGATTGGGTGAGACCCCTGTTCTCTTGAGGTGATGTTGGTGGATTGGGTGAGACCTCCGTTCCCTGGAGGTGATGTTGATGGATTGGGTGAAACTCCTGTTCTCTGGAGGTGATGTTGGTGGATTGGGTGAGACCCCCGTTCTCTGGAGGTGATGTTGGTGGATTGGGTGAGACCTCCGTTCCCTGGCGGTGATGTTGGTGGATTGGGTGAAACTCCTGTTCTCTGGAGGTGATGTTGGTGGATTGGGTGAGACCCCCGTTCTCTGGAGGTGATGTTGGTGGATTGGGTGAGACCTCTGTTCCCTGGCGGTGATGTTGGTGGATTGGGTGAAACTCCTGTTCTCTGGAGGTGATGTTGGTGGATTGGGTGAGTACCCTGTTCTCTGGAGGTGATGTTGGTGGATTAGGTGGGACCCCTGTTCTCTGGAGGTGATGTTGGTGGATTGGGTGAGACCTCCGTTCCCTGGAGGTGATGTTGATGGATTGAGTAACACCCCCATTCCCTGGCGGTGATGTTGGTGGATTAGGTGAGACCCGCGTTCTCTGGAGGTGATGTTGCTGGATTGGGTGAGACCCCTGTTCTCTTGAGGTGATGTTGGTGGATTGGGTGAGACCCCCGTTCCCTGGAAGTAATGTTGGTGGATTAGGTGAGACCCCTGTTCACTGGAGGCGATGTTGGTGGATTGGGTGAGACCCGCATTCTCTGGAAGTGATGTTGGTGGATTGGGTGAGACCCCCATTCCCTGGAGGTGATGGTGGTGGATTGGGTGAAATCCCTGTTCTCTGGAGGTGATGTTGATGGATTGGGTGAGACCCCTGTTCTCTGGAAGTGATGTTGGTGGATTGGGTGAGACCCCCATTCCCTGGAGGTGATGGTGGTGGATTGGGTGAAATCCCTGTTCTCTGGAGGTGATGTTGATGGATTGGGTGAGACCCCTGTTCTCTGGAGGTGATGTTGGTGGATTGGGTGAGACCTCCGTTCCCTGGAGGTGATGTTGATGGATTGAGTAACACCCCCATTCCCTGGCGGTGATGTTGGTGGATTAGGTGAGACCCGCGTTCTCTGGAGGTGATGTTGCTGGATTGGGTGAGACCCCTGTTCTCTTGAGGTGATGTTGGTGGATTGGGTAAGACCCCCGTTCCCTGGAAGTAATGTTGGTGGATTAGGTGAGACCCCTGTTCACTGGAGGCGATGTTGGTGGATTGGGTGAGACCCGCATTCTCTGGAAGTGATGTTGGTGGATTGGGTGAGACCCCCATTCCCTGGAGGTGATGGTGGTGGATTGGGTGAAATCCCTGTTCTCTGGAGGTGATGTTGATGGATTGGGTGAGACCCCTGTTCTCTGGAAGTGATGTTGGTGTGAAAAGCCCTATATCATGCCTAAAGTTAGTTTAGGCGTGATAAGTTCACATTGCGTGCAAAGAGCACAGCGCCGTGCGTGCAAAACGGCGCATCGCGGTGCAACGAAAACAGCACACCCGATGCGCCTATGAGGTCGCATTCAATGTTTTGCGCGCGATGTGAATTTAGTAAACTGTGCTAACCCAGTTAGCACCCTAGTTATCATGCCCAAAGTCTTTAGGCGTGCTAACTGGGTTAACACCGTTTACTGAATCAGGCCCATTGACACACGTGTGACATACATAGACTCTCAGCACCAGGCGAGGCTGGGAGCACACACATGTACAGAGATACACACATGTGACAGGCGAGGCTGGGAGCACACACATGTACAGACACACACGTGTGACAGGAGAGACTGGGAGCAAACACATGTACAGAGATACACACGTGTGACAGGCGAGGCTGGGAGCACACACATGTACAGAGACTGGGAGCACACACATGTACAGAGATACACATGTGTGACAGGAGAGACTGGGAGCACACACATGTGACAGGCGAGGCTGGGAGCACACACATGTACAGAGATACACATGTGTGACAGGAGAGACTGGGAGCAAACAAATGTACAGACACACACGTGTGACAGAAGAGACTGGGAGCACACACATGCACAGAGATACACATGTGTGACAGGAGAGACTGGGAGCAAACAAATGTACAGACACACACGTGTGACAGAAGAGACTGGGAGCACACACATGCACAGAGATACACACATGTGACAGGCGAGGCTGGGAGCACACACATGCACAGAGACACACGCGTGTGACAGGAGAGACTGGGAGCACACACATGTACAGAGACACACACGTGTGACAGGCGAGGCTGGGAGCACACACATGTACAGAGATACACGCGTGTGACAGGTGAGACTGGGAGCACACACATGTACAGAGATACACACGTGTGACAGGTGAGACTGGGAGCACACACATGTACAGAGACACACACGTGTGACAGGCGAGGCTGGGAGCACACACATGTACAGAGATACACGCGTGTGACAGGTGAGACTGGGAGCACACACATGTACAGAGACACACACGTGTGACAGGAGAGACTGGGAGCACACACATGCACAGAGACACACGCGTGTGACAGGCGAGACTGGGAGCACACACATGTACAGAGACACACACGTGTGACAGGCGAGGCTGGGAGCACACACATGTACAGAGATACACGCGTGTGACAGGTGAGACTGGGAGCACACACATGTACAGAGATACACACGTGTGACAGGCGAGGCTGGGAGCACACACATGCACAGAGATACACGTGTGTGACAGGAGAGACTGGGAGCAAACACATGTACAGAGACACACACGTGTGACAGGCAAGGCTGGGAGCACACACATGTACAGAGACACACGCGTGTGACAGGAGAGACTAGGAGCAAACACATGTACAGAGATACACGTGTGACAGGAAGGACTGGGAGCACACACATGTACAGAGTAGTGATGGGCGAACATCCAGATGTTCGGGTTCGGGGTGGTTCGGCCAAACATGCCCCCGATGTTCAGCATGTTCGGGCCGAACCCAACCCGAACATGTCCCTTTGGGGCCCCCATAGGGTCCCAGCATAAAGGGAGAGCATGCCCCGAGAGCGGGGGGTGTCGGAAATGCCCCCCACCCCTCCCCGCTAAGCTCTCCCTTCTGCCGGTACCCTATAACATTAAATGTAAGCCCCCCGAAAGTACCTGAGGAGGAGGGCAGGAAGAGGGCAGCCGGAGATCCTAGGCGCTAGTACCCTCTGGTACTTCCGCCCTCTCTTGACGCACTTCCTGTTTGCTATTGAAGTTGCGTCAAGAGCAGGGCCGGATTACCGACCAGGCAACAAAAGCAGTCGCTTGGGGCCCCATTCAGAGTCAAAGGGGCCCCATCAGCACATAAACCAGCCCTTGCCATCCTGTCAGCGGTGGCTGGATGGTATAATGGTTAAAGGGACTCTGAGCAGTGCAGTAACTATGGAAAGATGCATATCATTTTAAAGCTCTCTTTCTCCTCTTTCCAATGATATTTAATCAGCTGCTCTATGCCTTTTAGTTTTTGATATTTTCGCGATCGAATTCGCGGCGACAGGACGACTTTTCTCCAAAGTCAGCGGTGGCTGGATGGTATAATGGTTAAAGGGACTCTGAGCAGTGCAGTAACTATGGAAAGATGCATATCATTTTAAAGCTCTCTTTCTCCTCTTTTCAATGTTATATAAACGGCTGCTCTATGCCTTTTAGTTTTTGATATTTTTGCGATCGAAATCGCGGCCACAGGACGACTTTTCTCCAAAGTCAGCGGTGACTGGATGGTATAATGGTTAAAGGGACTCTGAGCAGTGCAGTAACTATGAAAAGATGCATATCATTTTAAAGCTCTTTTTCTCCTCTTTCCAATGATATATAAACGGCTGCTCTATGCCTTTTAGTTTTCGATATTTTCGCGATCAAAATCACAGCCACAGGACGACTTTTCTCCAAAGTTGGCAGCTCGATTCAGCACAATGCAATGAAATATAAGGAACCCAGGGGGATATAATTACAACCATCATGCTGGTAGGTGTGAGGATGTAATGAATTAGTTGTGGGTATGCTTAAAGGCATATCCACAGGCACTGCTTGGAGTCCCTTTAAGGGCTCTGCCGCTGACACAGGAGACCAGGGTTCGAATCTCAGCTCTGCCTGTTCAGTAAGCCAGCACCTATTCAGTAGGAGACCGTAGGCAAGTCTCTCTAACACTGCTACTGCCTATAGGGCGCGTCCTAGTGGCTGCAGCTCTGGCGCTTTGAGTCCACCAGGAGAAAAGCGCGATATAAATGTTATTTGTCTTGTCTTGTCAAATGATGCCGTGCGCTGCTGATTGTCTTCAGAGCCAGGCTCTCCTCCTAGGTCCCCCTCCTGCTACTGTGCGCTCTGCCGCTGCCCACTCCACCCTCCCTTCCCACAGAGAACCACAGCTGCAGCAAGAATGATAGCAGCAAATGGCAAACGCTCACTCACCTATCCATGATCCAAGCGATAGAGATCCCGTCATCTGAAACCCATCTGTCTCTTCTACAGTGCAGCCGCTCGCTCTGAACTTCCTGATTCTCAGATCAGACAGGAAGTAGGAAGTAGTAATAGCAGTAGTAACAGAGCGGCAGCACTCTAGAGGAGACAGATGGGCTCCGGATGACGGGACCTCTATTGCTTGGATCGCAATAGGTGAATGTGATTCATCTGGTGCTGTCATTCTCCCCCACTGCGGCTGCGTTCTCTGCTGGACTATCGTATTCACTGGGATGGAGGCTGCATGGTGGCTGTCTAGTTTGGGAGGAAATTGGTTGTTCGGTGGTGGGAGTGGTTATGTAATTCTGTCTGGGGAACGGAGGAGACAGATGGGCTCCGGATGACGGGACCTCTATTGCTTGGATCGCAAAAGGTGAATGTGATTCATCTGGTGCTGTCATTCTCCCCCACTGCGGCTGCGTTCTCTGCTGGACTATCGTATTCACTGGGATGGAGGCTGCATGGTGGCTGTCTAGTTTGGGAGGAAATTGGTTGTTCGGTGGTGGGAGTGGTTATGTAATTCTGTCTGGGGAACGGCTTTCGGTTTGGCGGTGTCAAGAGCTTTCTGCTATTGCCAGGCTGGAGATGCAGAGGGAAAGTGCTGCTGCTGTGATATCTGGCGCCCTCTTCACAGGGGTGCCCCAGCCCCTGAGTGCAAATGTCCCAGCCATTCATCTCTCACTCTGCATTTTGCCGCTGCTATTCCCTGCATTGTGCACCCACAGAGGAAAGCGTGCTGTTGCCCATAGCAACCAGTAGCTCGGCTGCCCGGTGTGTGCAGCATGTTGCTGTGCAGCTGCATCTTCTGATTTTATTACGACATGATGGGGGGGCCCAAATCAGTTACTTTGCTTAGGGCCCCATTTAGCCTTAATCCGGCTCTGGTCAAGAGAGAGCAGAAGTACCGCGATGACGTGAACGAGGGTACGCGTCATCTACATCATCGCGGTACTTCTGCTCTCTCTTGACGCAACTTCAATAGTAAACAGGAAGTGCGTCAAGAGAGGGCGGAATTACCAGAGGGTACTAGCGCCTAGGATCTCCGGCTGCCCTCTTCCTGCCCTCCTCCTCAGGTACTTTTGGGGGGCTTAAATTTAATGTTATAGGGTACCGGCAGAAGGGAGAGCTTAGCAGGGAGGGGTGGGGGGCATTTCCGACCCCCCCCCCCCCCCCCCCCCCCCCCCCCCCCCCGTGCTCGGGGCATGCTCTCCCTTTATGCTGGGACCCTATAGGGGGCTATGTTCGGGTTCGGGGGGTGCCGAACCGAACCCGAACAGGCCAAAATCTGGGCGAACCTGAACAGTGGCGAACACTGTTCGCCCATCACTAGTACAGAGACACACACGTGTGACAGGAGAGACTGGGAGCACACACATGTACAGAGATAAACACATGTGAGAGGCGAGACTTAGAGCACACACATATACAGAAACACACGCGTGTGACAGTACAGTGACCAGATTTTTCTTGGCTCAACCTGGGACAGAAGAGGGGTGCTAGTGCTGTGCCAAAAAAATGGGCGTGTCCATAACCACGGTGGAAAAATGGGCATGTCCATGTCATGGTGTGGGCGGAGCGAACCGTAATGTAACTGAGGCAGTGGGCCAGAACAAAACCAAACCAAAGGTAATTAGGCAATGTTCCCCAAACACATAAGAAAAGGCATTGTTCCCACAATGATGTGGTGAAATGGGGGTTTTGCATCATGGATGTCAGTGCATGACAAGACTATGCTCTCTTTAAAGTGCTGCAGAAGATGCAAGTGCTACATAAATACATAATAATGATATGGTGGGACATAAGACTTTGATTATGGCCGGGATTAGATTGTGAGCTCCGCCAAGGACATGACTACACTCTCTGCAAAGTGCTGCCTTAGATGCCAGTGCTATATAAATCTATATATATAAAATTGTGTGTGTGTGTGTGTGTGTGTTCGTGTGTGTGTCGCGATCACTCGAAAACGGCTTGACCGATTTGAACGAAACTTGGTATACAGATCCCTTACTACCTGGGATGATATGTTCTGGGGGTCTCGCGGCCCCCCTGCACACGTGGGCGGAGCTACAAACAGCCAATCAGATTTCACCCATTCAAGTCAATGGAAAAAATGTAAAAGGCTGCCATTCTCACAGTAATCAAGCCAGAGTCCCCACACTTAGCACAAGTGGTCACTGCATGACCGAGGCTACAAATCCAGGAAAAGGGGGCGGAGCATAAAACAGCCAATCAAATTTCAGCCGTTCATTTTAAATGGGAAAATGTAAACTGCAGCCATTCTTAGACTGTTAATGGCAGGGTTCTCAAACTTGCCACAGTTGGTCACTGGGTGAATGCGATTAAGATTCAAGAAAGTGGGTGAAGCCTACAACAGCCAATCAAAATTCACCTATTGATTTTCAAGGGGAATATTTAAACTGCTGCTATTCTTACACTTTTAATGGCAGAGGCTTCAAACTTGCTACAGTCGGTCATTGGGTTACTGGGGTTCAAATTCACTAAAGGGGCGGGGCCACATACAGCCAATTAGATTTCCTTGGTGGATAAACTGCTTACATTCACGCATTTTTGATGCCAGGAACCTGAACGCTCGCAACTTGGTCATTGAGTGTCTGTGTGTCAAGGTTACAAAAAGTGGGTGGAGCCAAAACAACTTTTACTGGGGAAAAAATGCAGCCATTCTTACACCGTTAATGGCAGGGTTCTCAAACTTTGCACAGTTGGTCACTGGGTGACTGGGATTAAGATTTTGGAAAGTGGGTGGAGCCTACAACAGCCAATAAAAATTCACCTTTTGATTTTCAAAGGGAATATTTAAGCTGCTACCATTCTCTTATACCTTTAATAGCAGATGCCTCAAACCTGGTACAGTTGGTCACTGGGTGACTGGGGTTCAAATTCAGAAAGGGGGCGGAGCCACAATCAGCCAGATTTGTTTATTTTTCAATGGGAATATACAAAGTATTGATACTAAGGACCCCAAAGCTGACAAACTTGATAATTGAGTGACTGTATGTCAAGGTTAGAAAAACTGGGCGGTGCCAACAACTACATTTTTCACATGGCAGGGTTCCCAATCTACACAATTGGCCACTGGGTGACTGGGATGAATATTCAGAAACGTGGGTGGAGCCTACAACAGCCATTCAAAATTTACCTATTGATTTTCAAGGGGAATATTCACATTGCTACCATTCTCACACTGTTAATGGCAGAGGCCTCAAACCTGATACAGTCAGTCATTGGGTGACTGGGGTTAAAATTCACTAAAGGGGTGGAGCCACAAACAGCCAATCAGATTTGTTAGATTGATTTCAGCCATTTTGTTATTGGCAGGGTTCTCAAACTGGGTGGGTGGGTGACACAGTTGGCCACTGGGTGATTGGGACTAATATTCAGGAAAGTAGGTGGAGCCTACAGCAGCCAATCAAAATTCACCTTTTGATTTTCAAGGGGAATATTTACATTGCTGCCATTCATACACTCTTAATGGCAGAGGCCTAAAATCTGCTACAGTCAGTCACTGGGAGACCGGGGTTTAAATTCTGAAGGGAGCGGGCTAAAAACAGCCAATCAGATTTGTTTAATTTCAATGGTAAAATGCAAATTATTGATGCCAAGGACCCCAAAGCTCATAAACTTGGTCATTGAGTGACTGTATGTCAAGATTACAAATAGTGGGCGGTGCCAAAAACAACTAACTTTTTTCATGCGAAAATGTAAACTGCAGCTTTTCTTACACTGTTATTCGCAAATAACAGTGTAAGAAAAGCTGCAGTTTACATTTTCGCATGAAAAAAGTTAGTTGTTTTTGGCTCAACTTTGCACAGTTGGTCACTGGGTGACTAGGATTAATATTCGGAAAAGTAGGTGGAGCCTACAAGAGCCAATCAAAATTCACCTATTGATTTTCAAGGGGAATATTGAAACTGCAGCCATTCTTACACTTTTAATGGCAGAGGCCTCAAACTTGCTACAGTCGGTCGTTAAGTGTTTGGGGTTCAAATTCAGTAAAGGGGCGGAGGCAAAAACAGCCAGATTTCTTTGCTGGATAAACTGCTTCCATTAGCACAATTTTGATGCCAGGAACCCAAACTTGGTCATTGAGTAGTGACTGTGTGTCCAGGTTACAAAGAGTGGGTGGAGTTAAAAACAGATTTTTCTGGGAAATTGTAAAGTGCAGCCTGGTTACTGGGTGACTGGGATTAATATTCAGAAAAGTGGGTGGAGCCTAAAAATGCCAATCAAAAATCACATATCACTTTTCAAGGAGAATATTCAAATTGCTGCCATTCTGGCACTGTTAATGGCACAAGCCTCAAACCTGGTACAGTTGGTCATTGGGTCATTGGGGTTCAAATTCAGAAAAGGGGACAGAGCCACAAACAGTGAATCAGATTTGTTTCATTTCATGGGAAAATACAAATTATTGATGCCAATGACCCGGAAGCTCACAAACTTGGTCATTGGGTGACTGTGTGTCCAGGTTACAAACAGTGGGCAGAACCAAAAAAAATTTCACTGGGAAAATGTAAAGTGCAGCCATTCTTACACTGTTTATGGCAGGGTTCCCAAACTTTACCCAGATTAATATTCAGGGAAGTGGGTGGAGCCTATAATAATCAAATGCTGGAGAGGGGGTGAAGCCACAAACAGCCAATCTGATTTGTTTAATTTCTATTGGAATATAAAAATTATTGATGCCAAGGACCCCAAAGCTCACATACTTGGTCATTGAGTGTTTGTGTGTTAGGGTTAGAAAGTGGGCGGAGCCAACACCAGTCAAATACATACACAGGCAACGCCGGGTCATCAGTGTGTGGAGACAAATACAAATTTCACTGGGAAAATGTAAACTGCAGCCATTCTTACACTGTTAATGGCAGGGTTCTTAAACTTTGCACAGTTGGTCACTGGGTGACTGGGATTAATATTCAGAAAAGTGGGTGGAGCCTACAAAAGTGAATCAAACTTCACCTATTGCTTTTTAAGGGGAATATTTAATTGCTGCCATTCTTGCACTGTTAATGGCACAGGCCACAAAACCTGGTACAGTTGGTTATTGGGTGACTGGGGTTCAAATTCAGAAAAGGGGTGGAGCCACAAACAGCCAATCAGATTTTTTTTCATTTCAATGCAAAGACCGCAAAGCTCACAAACTTGGTCATTGAGTAATTGTGTGTTTGGGTTAGAAAAAGTGGGTGGAGCCGACACCAGCCAAATACATACCCGGGCAACGCCGGGCAATCAGCTAGTATATAATAATATCGTAGAACATTAGACTATGACTATGCCATGGTGGGAATAGATTGTGAAAACTGCAGAAGCTGCTGATTAGTATACCATTTAATAACCATGAGTCCCCCAAATGCCAAATGCTGCAACAATAACCCCAAAGTAGCAAATGCAGTCTCTATCACCATCAAGTAATAACTGCAGCAACCGTTACCTCTGACATATGAAATGCAACTACCAGTACCTCTGACATATGAAATGCAGCAGAAAAAGATTACTCCGACTCCACAAACGGTAAATGAGGTAAACATTACCTCATGCGGCCACAGAGTCCCACGGCTGGGACAACCGACGGCCAAAAGTGGGGCATAACCTGGGACACATTGCAGCCTGGGACAGGGGATCCTGAACCTGGGACGTGTCCCAGGTAAAATGGGATGTCTGGTCAGGGTAGTGACAGACAAGGCTGGGAGCACACACATGTACAGACACACACATGTGACAGGCGACACTGGGAGCACACACATGTACAGAGACACATGTGTGTGACAGGAGAGACTGGGAGCACACACATGTACAGAGACACATGTGTGTGACAGGCGAGGCTGGGAGCACACACATGTACAGAGACACATGTGTGTGACAGGCGACACTGGGAGCACACACATGTACAGACACACATGTGTGTGACAGGAGAGACTGGGAGCACACACATGTACAGAGACACATGTGTGTGACAGGCGAGGCTGGGAGCACACACATGTACAGAGACACACGTGTGACAGGCGACACTGGGAGCAAACACATGTACAGAGATACACACGTGTGACAGGCGAGGCTGGGAGCAAACACATGTACAGAGATACACACGTGTGACAGGCGAGGCTGGGAGCACACACATGTACAGAGATACACGTGTGACAGGAGAGACTGGGAGCAAACACATGTACAGAGATACACACGTGTGACAGGCGAGGCTGGGAGCACACACATGTACAGAGACTGGGAGCACACACATGTACAGAGATACACACGTGTGACAGGCGAGGCTGGGAGCACACACATGCACAGAGATACACACGTGTGGCAGGTGAGACTGGGAGCACACACATGTACAGAGACACACACGTGTGACAGGCAAGGCTGGGAGCACACACATGTACAGAGACTGGGAGCACACACATGTACAGAGACACACGCGTGTGACAGGAGAGACTGGGAGCACACACATGTACAGAGACACACACGAGTGACAGCTGAGACTGGGAGCACACACATGTACAGAGACACAGGCGTGTGGCAGGTGAGACTGGGAGCACACACATGTACAGACACACATGTGTGACAGGAGAGACTGGGAGCACACACATGTACAGAGACACACACGTGTGACAGGAGAGACTGGGAGCACACACATGTACAGAGACACAGGCGTGTGGCAGGTGAGACTGGGAGCACACACATGTACAGAGACACACACGTGTGACAGGCGAGTCTGGGAGCACTCACATGTACAGAGATACACACGTGTGACGGGAGAGACTGGGAGCACAATCATGTACAGAGACACATGTGTGTGACAGGTGAGACTGGGAGCACACACATGCACAGAGATACACACGTGTGACAGGTGAGTCTGGGAGCACACACATGTACAGAGACACACACGTGTGACAGGCGAGTCTGGGAGCACTCACATGTACAGAGACACACATGTGTGGCAGGTGAGACTGGGAGCACACACATGCACAGAGATACACACGTGTGGCAGGTGAGACTGGGAGCACACACATGTACAGAGACACACGCGTGTGACAGGAGAGACTGGGAGCACACACATGTACAGAGACACAGGCGTGTGGCAGGTGAGACTGGGAGCACACACATGCACAGAGATACACACGTGTGGCAGGTGAGACTGGGAGCACACACATGTACAGAGACACACGCGTGTGACAGGAGAGACTGGGAGCACACACATGTACAGAGACACAGGCGTGTGGCAGGTGAGACTGGGAGCACACACATGTACAGAGAAACTCGCGTGTGACAGGGAGACTGGGAGCACTCACATGCACAGAGATACACGTGTGTGACAGGCGAGTCTGGGAGCACACACATGTACAGAGACACAGGCGTGTGGCAGGTGAGACTGGGAGCACACACATGTACAGAGAAACTCGCGTGTGACAGGGAGACTGGGAGCACTCACATGTACAGAGATACACGTGTGTGACAGGCGAGTCTGGGAGCACACACATGCACAGAGACACACGTGTGACAGGCGAGACTGGGAGCACACACATGTACAGAGAAACTCGCGTGTGACAGGGAGACTGGGAGCACTCACATGCACAGAGATAATAACATGTGACAGGCGAGACTGGGAGTAAACACATGTACAGAGACACACGCGTGTTGACAGGCGAGACTGGGAGCACACACATGTACACGTGCCTCACCCCTCCTCTGGAATGCCCTTCCACAACACATTCGCCACTCTCCCACCTTTGAAATCTTTAAACGCTCCCTCAAAACCCACCTTTTCCGACAAGCATATTCTCTAGCTTAGGCCATGCACCCACTAAATAACCTAATTGCGCACTGCCTGTATATATACTGTATACATCCCCACCTCTTGTTTCCACCCCATTCCTTTAGATTGTAAGCTCGCAAGGGCAGGGCTCTCACCCTTTTGTGTCATGGAATGTTATTAATGTCATTGCTTGCACTCTGTTAGACATTTATACATTTTAGTCATCATGTTAAATTTGCTATTGTAATAAGCAGTGCTGTATTTTGTATCAGTGTTCATATTTCATGTATATCATTGTCTGTATCATTATGTATCCCTTGTTTGTTTTCTTACATTGTACAGCGCCACGGAATATGTTGGCGCTTTATAAATAAACAATAATAATAATAAATGTACAGAGATACACAGGTGTGACAGGCGAGACTGGGAGCACACACATGTACAGAGACACACGCGTGTGACAGGAGAGACTGGGAGCACACACATACAGAGATACATGCGCGTGACAGGAGAGACTGGGAGCACACACATGTACAGAGACACACGCGTGTGACAGGCGAGACTGGGAGCACACACATGTACAGAGAAACTCGCGTGTGACAGGAGAGACTGGGAGCACACACATGTACAGAGATACACACGTGTGACAGGTGAGACTGGGAGCACACACATGTACAGAGACACACACGTGTGACAGGATGGACTGGGAGCACACACATGTACAGAGACACACACGTGTGACAGGTGAGACTGGGAGCACACACATGTACAGAGACACACACGTGTGACAGGATGGACTGGGAGCACACACATGTACAGAGACACACACGTGTGACAGGTGAGACTGGGAGCACACACATGTACAGAGACACACACGTGTGACAGGATGGACTGGGAGCACACACATGTACAGAGACACACACGAGTGACAGGATGGACTGGGAGCACACACATGTACAGAGACACACACGTGTGACAGGAGAGACTGGGAGCACACACATGTACAGAGACACACACGTGTGACAGGATGGACTGGGAGCACACACATGTACAGAGACACACACGTGTGACAGGAGAGACTGGGAGCACACACATGTACAGAGACACACACGTGTGACAGGAGAGACTGGGAGCACACACATGTACAGAGACACACACGTGTGACAGGTGAGACTGGGAGCACACACATGTACAGAGATACACACGTGTGACAGGTGAGACTGGGAGCACACACATGTACAGAGACACACACGAGTGACAGGAGAGACTGGGAGCACACACATGTACAGAGACACACACGAGTGACAGGTGAGACTGGGAGCACACACATGTACAGAGATACACACGTGTGACAGGTGAGACTGGGAGCACACACATGTACAGAGACACACACGTGTGACAGGAGAGACTGGGAGCAAACACATGTACAGAGACACACACGTGTGACAGGAGAGACTGGGAGCAAACACATGTACAGAGATAAACACGTGGGACAGGCAAGGCTGGGAGCACACACATGTACAGAGACACACACGTGGGACAGGCAAGGCTGGGAGCACACACATGTACAGAGACACACACGTGTGACAGGCGAGGCTGGGAGCACACACATGTACAGAGACACACGCGTTTGACAGGCGAGGCTGGGAGCACACACATGTACAGAGACACACACGAGTTACAGGAGAGACTGGGAGCACACACATGTACAGAGATAAACACGAGTGACAGCTGAGACTGGGAGCACACACATGTACAGAGACACACACGAGTGACAGGAGAGACTGGGAGCACACACATGTACAGAGACACACACGAGTGACAGGTGAGACTGGGAGCACACACATGTACAGAGATACACACGTGTGACAGGTGAGACTGGGAGCACACACATGTACAGAGACACACACGAGTGACAGGAGAGACTGGGAGCACACACATGTACAGAGACACACACGAGTGACAGGAGAGACTGGGAGCACACACATGTACAGAGACACACACGAGTGACAGGTGAGACTGGGAGCACACACATGTACAGAGATACACACGTGTGACAGGTGAGACTGGGAGCACACACATGTACAGAGACACACACGAGTGACAGGAGAGACTGGGAGCACACACATGTACAGAGACACACACGAGTGACAGGAGAGACTGGGAGCACACACATGTACAGAGACACACACGAGTGACAGGATGGACTGGGAGCACACACATGTACAGAGACACACACGTGTGACAGGCGAGGCTGGGAGCACACACATGTACAGAGATACACACGTGTGACAGGTGAGACTGGGAGCACACACATGTACAGAGACACACACGTGTGACAGGCGAGGCTGGGAGCACACACATGTACAGAGATACACGCGTGTGACAGGTGAGACTGGGAGCACACACATGTACAGAGACACACACGAGTGACAGGAGAGACTGGGAGCAAACACATGTACAGAGATACACGCGTTTGACCGGCGAGGCCGGGAGCACACACATGTACAGAGATAAACACGTGGGACAGGCAAGGCTGGGAGCACACACATGTACAGAGACACACGCGTTTGACAGGCGAGGCTGGGAGCACACACATGTACAGAGACACATGTGTGTGACAGGCAAGACTGGGAGCACACACATGTACAGAGACACACACGAGTGACAGGAGAGACTGGGAGCACACACATGTACAGAGATAAACACGTGGGACAGGCAAGGCTGGGAGCACACACATGTACAGAGACACACGTGTGTGACAGGAGAGACTGGGAGCACACACATGTACAGAGACACACACGTGTGACAGGAGAGACTGGGAGCACACACATGTACAGAGACACACACGAGTGACAGCTGAGACTGGGAGCACACACATGTACAGAGACACACACGAGTGACAGGTGAGACTGGGAGCACACACATGTACAGAGATACACACGTGTGACAGGTGAGACTGGGAGCACACACATGTACAGAGACACACACGAGTGACAGGAGAGACTGGGAGCAAACACATGTACAGAGATACACGCGTTTGACCGGCGAGGCTGGGAGCACACACATGTACAGAGATAAACACGTGGGACAGGCAAGGCTGGGAGCACACACATGTACAGAGACACACGCGTGTGACAGGTGAGACTGGGAGCACACACATGTACAGAGACACACACGTGTGACAGGAGAGACTGGGAGCACACACATGTACAGAGACACACACGTGTGACAGGATGGACTGGGAGCACACACATGTACAGAGACACACACGTGTGACAGGCGAGACTGGGAGCACACACATGTACAGAGATACACACGTGTGACAGGCGAGACTGGGAGCACACACATACAGAGATACATGCGCGTGACAGGAGAGACTGGGAGCACTCACATGTACAGAGACACACGCGTGTGACAGGCGAGACTGGGAGCACACACATGTACAGAGAAACTCGCGTGTGACAGGAGAGACTGGGAGCACACACATGTACAGAGATACACACGTGTGACAGGTGAGACTGGGAGCACACACATGTACAGAGACACACACGTGTGACAGGATGGACTGGGAGCACACACATGTACAGAGACACACACGTGTGACAGGTGAGACTGGGAGCACACACATGTACAGAGACACACACGTGTGACAGGATGGACTGGGAGCACACACATGTACAGAGACACACACGTGTGACAGGTGAGACTGGGAGCACACACATGTACAGAGACACACACGTGTGACAGGATGGACTGGGAGCACACACATGTACAGAGACACACACGTGTGACAGGTGAGACTGGGAGCACACACATGTACAGAGACACACACGTGTGACAGGATGGACTGGGAGCACACACATGTACAGAGACACACACGTGTGACAGGAGAGACTGGGAGCACACACATGTACAGAGACACACACGAGTGACAGGATGGACTGGGAGCACACACATGTACAGAGACACACACGTGTGACAGGAGAGACTGGGAGCACACACATGTACAGAGACACACACGTGTGACAGGATGGACTGGGAGCACACACATGTACAGAGACACACACGTGTGACAGGAGAGACTGGGAGCACACACATGTACAGAGACACACACGAGTGACAGGTGAGACTGGGAGCACACACATGTACAGAGATACACACGTGTGACAGGTGAGACTGGGAGCACACACATGTACAGAGACACACACGTGTGACAGGATGGACTGGGAGCACACACATGTACAGAGACACACACGTGTGACAGGCGAGACTGGGAGCACACACATGTACAGAGATACACACGTGTGACAGGCGAGACTGGGAGCACACACATACAGAGATACATGCGCGTGACAGGAGAGACTGGGAGCACTCACATGTACAGAGACACACGCGTGTGACAGGCGAGACTGGGAGCACACACATGTACAGAGAAACTCGCGTGTGACAGGAGAGACTGGGAGCACACACATGTACAGAGATACACACGTGTGACAGGTGAGACTGGGAGCACACACATGTACAGAGACACACACGTGTGACAGGATGGACTGGGAGCACACACATGTACAGAGACACACACGTGTGACAGGTGAGACTGGGAGCACACACATGTACAGAGACACACACGTGTGACAGGATGGACTGGGAGCACACACATGTACAGAGACACACACGTGTGACAGGTGAGACTGGGAGCACACACATGTACAGAGACACACACGTGTGACAGGATGGACTGGGAGCACACACATGTACAGAGACACACACGTGTGACAGGTGAGACTGGGAGCACACACATGTACAGAGACACACACGTGTGACAGGATGGACTGGGAGCACACACATGTACAGAGACACACACGTGTGACAGGAGAGACTGGGAGCACACACATGTACAGAGACACACACGAGTGACAGGATGGACTGGGAGCACACACATGTACAGAGACACACACGTGTGACAGGAGAGACTGGGAGCACACACATGTACAGAGACACACACGTGTGACAGGATGGACTGGGAGCACACACATGTACAGAGACACACACGTGTGACAGGAGAGACTGGGAGCACACACATGTACAGAGACACACACGAGTGACAGGTGAGACTGGGAGCACACACATGTACAGAGATACACACGTGTGACAGGTGAGACTGGGAGCACACACATGTACAGAGACACACACGAGTGACAGGAGAGACTGGGAGCAAACACATGTACAGAGATACACACGTTTGACCGGCGAGGCCGAGAGCACACACATGTACAGAGATAAACACGTGGGACAGGCAAGGCTGGGAGCACACACATGTACAGAGACACACACGTGGGACAGGCAAGGCTGGGAGCACACACATGTACAGAGACACACACGTGTGACAGGCGAGGCTGGGAGCACACACATGTACAGAGACACACGCGTTTGACAGGCGAGGCTGGGAGCACACACATGTACAGAGACACATGTGTGTGACAGGCGAGACTGGGAGCACACACATGTACAGAGACACACACGAGTGACAGGAGAGACTGGGAGCACACACATGTACAGAGACACACACGAGTGACAGCTGAGACTGGGAGTACACACATGTACAGAGACACACACGAGTGACAGCTGAGACTGGGAGTACACACATGTACAGAGACACACACGAGTGACAGCTGAGACTGGGAGCACACACATGTACAGAGACACACACGTGTGACAGGAGAGACTGGGAGAACACACATGTACAGAGACACATGCGTGTGAGAGGTGAGACTGGGAGCACACACATGTACAGAGATACACACGAGTGACAGCTGAGACTGGGAGCACACACATGTACAGAGACACACACGAGTGACAGGAGAGACTGGGAGCACACACATGTACAGAGACACACACGTGTGACAGGCAAGGCTGGGAGCACACACATGTACAGAGACACACACGAGTGACAGGTGAGACTGGGAGCACACACATGTACAGAGACACACACGAGTGACAGGTGAGACTGGGAGCACACACATGTACAGAGATACACACGTGTGACAGGTGAGACTGGGAGCACACACATGTACAGAGACACACGCGTGTGACAGGAGAGACTGGGAGCACACACATACAGAGATACATGCGCGTGACAGGAGAGACTGGGAGCACACACATGTACAGAGATACACACGTGTGACAGGTGAGACTGGGAGCACACACATGTACAGAGACACACACGAGTGACAGGAGAGACTGGGAGCAAACACATGTACAGAGATACACGCGTTTGACCGGCGAGGCCGGGAGCACACACATGTACAGAGATAAACACGTGGGACAGGCAAGGCTGGGAGCACACACATGTACAGAGACACACGCGTTTGACAGGCGAGGCTGGGAGCACACACATGTACAGAGACACATGTGTGTGACAGGCGAGACTGGGAGCACACACATGTACAGAGACACACACGAGTGACAGCTGAGACTGGGAGCACACACATGTACAGAGACACACACGAGTGACAGGTGAGACTGGGAGCACACACATGTACAGAGACACATGTGTGTGACAGGAGAGACTGGGAGCACACACATGTACAGAGACACACACGAGTGACAGCTGAGACTGGGAGCACACACATGTACAGAGACACACACGAGTGACAGGTGAGACTGGGAGCACACACATGTACAGAGATACACACGTGTGACAGGCGAGGCTGGGAGCACACACATGTACAGAGATACACACGTGTGACAGGTGAGACTGGGAGCACACACATGTACAGAGACACACACGAGTGACAGGAGAGACTGGGAGCAAACACATGTACAGAGATACACGCGTTTGACCGGCGAGGCTGGGAGCACACACATGTACAGAGACACACACGTGTGACAGGCGAGGCTGGGAGCACACACATGTACAGAGACACACACGTGGGACAGGCAAGGCTGGGAGCACACACATGTACAGAGACACACACGTGTGACAGGCGAGGCTGGGAGCACACACATGTACAGAGACACACGCGTTTGACAGGCGAGGCTGGGAGCACACACATGTACAGAGACACATGTGTGTGACAGGCGAGACTGGGAGCACACACATGTACAGAGACACACACGAGTGACAGGAGAGACTGGGAGCACACACATGTACAGAGATAAACACGTGGGACAGGCAAGGCTGGGAGCACACACATGTACAGAGACACACACATGTGACAGGCGAGGCTGGGAGCACACACATGTACAGAGACACACGCGTTTGACAGGCGAGGCTGGGAGCACACACATGTACAGAGACACATGTGTGTGACAGGCGAGGCTGGGAGCACACACATGTACAGAGACACATGTGTGTGACAGGCGAGACTGGGAGCACACACATGTACAGAGACACACACGAGTGACAGCTGAGACTGGGAGCACACACATGTACAGAGATACACACCTGTGACAGGTGAGGCTGGGAGCACACACATGTACAGAGACACACACGAGTGACAGGTGAGACTGGGAGCACACACATGTACAGAGATACACACCTGTGACAGGTGAGGCTGGGAGCACACACATGTACAGAGACACACACGTGTGACAGGAGAGACTGGGAGCACACACATGTACAGAGACACACACGAGTGACAGGAGAGACTGGGAGAACACACATGTACAGAGACACACACGAGTGACAGGTGAGACTGGGAGCACACACATGTACAGAGACACACACGAGTGACAGGTGAGACTGGGAGCACACACATGTACAGAGACACACGCGTGTGACAGGAGAGACTGGGAGCACACACATGTACAGAGACACACACGAGTGACAGCTGAGACTGGGAGCACACACATGTACAGAGACACACACGAGTGACAGGAGAGACTGGGAGCACACACATGTACAGAGACACACACGAGTGACAGGAGAGACTGGGAGCACACACATGTACAGAGACACACACGAGTGACAGCTGAGACTGGGAGCACACACATGTACAGAGACACACACGAGTGACAGCTGAGACTGGGAGCACACACATGTACAGAGACACACACGAGTGACAGCTGAGACTGGGAGAACACACATGTACAGAGACACATGCGTGTGAGAGGTGAGACTGGGAGCACACACATGTACAGAGACACACACGTGTGACAGCTGAGACTGGGAGCACACACATGTACAGAGACACACACGAGTGACAGGTGAGACTGGGAGCACACACATGTACAGAGACACACACGAGTGACAGCTGAGACTGGGAGCACAGACATGTACAGAGACACACACGTGTGACAGGTGAGACTGGGAGCACACACATGTACAGAGACACACACGAGTGACAGCTGAGACTGGGAGCACACACATGTACAGAGACACAAGTGTGTGACAGGAGAGACTGGGAGCACACACATGTACAGAGACACAAGTGTGTGACAGGAGAGACTGGGAGCACACACATGTACAGAGACACAAGTGTGTGGCAGGAGAGACTGGGAGCACACACATGTACAGAGACACACACGTGTGACAGGTGAGACTGGGAGCACACACATGTACAGAGACACAAGTGTGTGGCAGGAGAGACTGGGAGCACACACATGTACAGAGACACACACGAGTGACAGGTGAGACTGGGAGCACACACATGTACAGAGACACAAGTGTGTGGCAGGAGAGACTGGGAGCACACACATGTACAGAGACACACACGTGTGAGAGGAGAGACTGGGAGCACACACATGTACAGAGATAAACACGTGGGACAGGCAAGGCTGGGAGCACACACATGTACAGAGATACACGCGTGTGACAGGTGAGACTGGGAGCACACACATGTACAGAGACACACACGAGTGACAGCTGAGACTGGGAGCACACACATGTACAGAGACACATGCGTGTGAGAGGTGAGACTGGGAGCACACACATGTACAGAGACACACACGTGTGACAGGTGAGACTGGGAGCACACACATGTACAGAGACACACGCGTGTGACAGGTGAGACTGGGAGCACACACATGTACAGAGACACACACGAGTGACAGCTGAGACTGGGAGCACACACATGTACAGAGATACACACCTGTGACAGCTGAGACTGGGAGCACACACATGTACAGAGACACACACGTGTGACAGGTGAGACTGGGAGCACACACATGTACAGAGACACACACGTGTGACAGGTGAGACTGGGAGTACACACATGTACAGAGACACACACGTGTGAGAGGTGAGACTGGGAGCACACACATGTACAGAGACACACACGTGTGACAGGTGAGACTGGGAGACATCCCGAGGCAGAGATTACACAGCTCTGGGCAGAGATTAGGAGGGATCTCTGCAGAGAAGGTGGACCCGGGAGTTACACATCAGTAAAAGTAAAGTGTTCTGTGAGAGTCAGGCTACCGGCTGGCCATGGAACTCCATCCTCTCTCCTGCCTTCTCCTTCTCATACTCTTCCTGGGACCACCAGTCACATGTGATGACCCAGAAGACCACCAACACAAAGACCACCCCTCAGGTGAGACCCTCCAACTTACCAACACCCGCTCTGTGTCTCCTCTTCATCTGACAACTGGGAACAGCTGCTGGATGTGTCTGTTACAGCTCAGAAGGCTTTATATGACTGCTATATTATTATTATTATTATTATTATTATTATTATTATTATTATTATATGGGAACAGCTGCTGGACATTCCTCAGGATGTGTCTGTTACAGCTCAGAGGCTTTTCATGACTGCTATATTATTATTATTATTGATATTTGATATATAGCATGTGTATGTGTGCAGTGTGTACGTATGTGTAGTGTATGTGTGTAAATGTATGTATGTATATATATATATATATATATATATATATATATATATATATATATATATATATATATATATTCTCTCCATCTCTTACATGCACTGTTCCACTGCTTTGTATGAGAGCTCCCCTGACATGATCGGTGATAATATGTGTTATATAGCACATTCTGCAGCCTGTGTATGTGGCCGGGTCTTTTATGCTTCTGAAAAGATTATGTCCTGTGGTATCTTCTAATCCCAGATCTGCCCCAGGACAACACTGAGCTCCGGGACACCTCTCCTCTCCTATTGGCTGCCGTCCTGCAGGGGATCCTCCATCACATCCACCAATCACTGCCTCAGACTCAGAGTCTGTACTGCTCCCGCACACCTCTCCTCTCCTATTGGCTGATTTCCTGCAGGGGATCCTCCATCACATCCACCAATCACTGCCTCAGACTCAGAGTCTGTACTGCTCCCGCACTCCTCTCCTCTCCTATTGGCTGCTGTCCTGCAGGGGATCCTCCATCACATCCACCAATCACTGCCTCAGACTCAGAGTCTGTACCGCTCCCGCACACCTCTCCTCTCCCAGGTAGGGGAGTCTGCCACGGGATCACTGCACAGCATGACCCATGTATGACCCTGCGGCACAGTACAGCGACAGGCTCATCTGCATTAGGCAGCCCCCCCCCCCCCCCTTCCCAGACAGGAAGTAAGACACTGGGATTCCTGTCTGTTCCCGCATGTGTGCTGCACTGCGCTCTGCCAGTTACAGTGCACTGCATTGCCACTGACTTGCTGCATGGTAGGCCCAGGTCATGTGGTAACAGATGGCGTGGCAGTAAATTCACCACTTTTGTCGCATCATGTAAGTGTGAGTTACATTGACTTCTATGGACTCAGTGGCCTCTTGCGGTAAAATTGCTTTCCGCAACGCTGCTGCAGTGTGATAAGGCATACTAATGATAATAATAATAATCATGATACAGTATTCTTTTTTGTTATGCAGTCCTTTTGTTGCATTGTGGGATATTTTTTGTATTATTTTTTGTTATGCAGCCCTTTTGTTGCATTGTGGGATATTTTTTGTATTCTTTTTTGTTATGCAGTCCTTTTGTTGCATTGTGGGATATTTTTTGTATTCTTTTGTTATGCAGCCCTTTTGTTGCATTGTGGGATATTTTTTGTATTCTTTTGTTATGCAGTCCTTTTGTTGCATTGTGGGATATTTTTTCTTCCTTTCTTGACATGTTTGTTTTAATAGTAGTAAGTTCTTTAAGCAGCATCTGGGATTGTACACCATTCTGGCAGGACACGGCAATATGGCTGCAGGCATGGCTGATCTGTCTGGTGTGTGGGCGATGTGACCACCAGAATACGTGGCGGCAGATATCTGTGTCTGGGGGGAGGGGTACCAGTTTAGGTAACATTGCTGCACAGCCGGTGCTGAGATGTCTGTCCTGACTCCTGAGTACCAGAGATGTGAAGGAGGCGGATTATCATCAGAGACCTTTTGCTCTTTCTTAGGAACAGACTGCAGGTCTACCTCTTGGGTCATATCAAAACGGAGAGATGGTGAGAGGTAACTGGAAATATGTGTGTAATAGGTGATATCAGACCTTGCAGACATCAGCCCCTGTAGACATCGGCCCCAATAGATATCGATCTCCATATACATCAGCCCCCATAGATATCAGCCCCCATGGACATCGGCCCCATAGATAGCAGCCTCCATAGATATCAGCCTTTATTGATATCGGTCTCCCTAGATGTCAGCCCCATGGACATCGGTCCCACAGATAGCAGCCCCCATAGATATCTGCCCCCATGGACATCGGTCCCTTGGATATCAGCCCCCATAGATATCAGCCTTTATTGATATCGGTCTCCCTAGACGTCAGCCCCATGGACATCGGTCCCACAGATAGCAGCCCCCATAGATATCTGCCCCCATGGACATCGGTCCCACAGATAGCAGCCCCCATAGATATCTGCCCCCATGGACATCGGTCCCATAGATAGCAGCCCCCATAGATATCAGCCCCCATGGACATCGGTCCCACAGATAGCAGCCCCCATAGATATCTGCTCCCATGGACATCGGTCCCACAGATAGCAGCCCACATAGATATCTGCCCCCATGGACATCGGTCCCATAGATAGCAGCCCCCATAGATATCAGCCCCCATGGACATCGGTCCCACAGATAGCAGCCCCCATAGATATCAGCCCCCATGGACATCGGTCCCATACATAGCAGCCCCCATAGATATCAGCCCCCATGGACATCGGTCCCATACATAGCAGCACCCATAGATATCAGCCTTTATAGATATCGGTCTCCATAGACGTCAGCCCCCATGGACATCGGCCCCATAGATATCAGCCCTCATAGATATCAGCTCCCATGGACATCGGTCCCACAGATAGCAGCCCCCATAGATATCTGCCCCCATGGACATCGGTCCCACAGATAGCAGCCCCCATAGATATCTGCCCCCATGGACATCGGTCCCATAGATAGCAGCCCCCATAGATATCTGCCCCCATGGACGTCGGTCCCACAGATAGCAGCCCCCATAGATATCAGCCCCCATAGTTATCAGCCCCTATAGACATCGGCCCCATAGATATCAGCCTTTATAGATATCAGTCTCCATAGACGTCATCCCCCATGGACATCGGCCCCATAGATATCAGCCTTTATTGATATCGGTCTCCATAGACAACAGCCCCCTTGGACATCGGCCCCCATAGATAACATCCCCATAGTTATCAGCACCCATAGATATCAGCCATTATTGATATCGGTCTCCCTAGTAGTGTTGGGCGAACAGTGTTCGCCACTGTTCGGGTTCTGCAGAACATCACCCTGTTCGGGTGATGTTCGAGTTCGGCCGAACACCTGACGGTGCTCGGCCAAACCGTTCGGCCGAACACCTGACGGTGCTCGGCCAAACCGTTCGGCCGAACACCTGACGGTGCTCGGCCAAACCGTTCGGCCACATGGCCGAACTAAGAGCGCATGGCCGAACGTTCCCCGAACGTACGGCTAGCGCTGTGATTGGCCGAACGGGTCACGTGGTTCGGGCCCGAACGCGCTCTGATTGGCCGAACGGTCACGTGGTTCGGGTAAATAAATACCCGAACCACGTCATATCTCCGCCATTTCTCTGTGGGTTTCGCTTTGGGTAGGCAGGCAGGGTAGTTCGCTCTCCAGCCACGCTAGCCAGGGTCCCCCCCAGTCATTGTGTGTCGCTGCTGGGAACAGTAGTACACCGCTCGCTCAGCCACACTATATATATAGCATTGTTTACTGCCACTGTGTACCTCGCTCAGCCACGCTATATATAGCATTGTGTTTTCTGACACTCTGTGTACACGGCTTAGCCTGGCTATATAGCATTGTGTGTACTGCCACTGTGTACCTCGCTCAGCCACGCTATATATAGCATTGTGTTTACTGCCACTCTGTGTACACCGCTCAGCCAGACTATATAGCATTGTGTGTACTGCCACTGTGTACCTTGCTCAGCCACGCTATATATAGCATTGTGTTTACTGCCACTCTGTGTACACCGCTCAGCCAGACTATATAGCATTGTGTGTACTGCCACTGTGTACCTTGCTCAGCCACGCTATATATAGCATTGTGTTTTCTGACACTCTGTGTACACGGCTTAGCCTGACTAATATAGCATTGTGTGTACTGCCACTGTGCACCTCGCTCAGCCACGCTATATATAGCATTGTGTTTTCTGACACTCTGTGTACACCGCTCAGCCTGACTATATAGCATTGTGTGTACTGCCACTGTGCACCTCGCTCAGCCACGCTATATATAGCATTGTGTTTTCTGACACTCTGTGTACACGGCTTAGCCTGACTAATATAGCATTGTGTGTACTGCCACTGTGCACCTCGCTCAGCCACGCTATATATAGCATTGTGTTTTCTGACACTCTGTGTACACCGCTCAGCCTGACTATATAGCATTGTGTGTACTGCCACTGTGCACCTCGCTCAGCCACGCTATATATAGCATTGTGTTTTCTGACACTCTGTGTACACCGCTCAGCCTGACTATATAGCATTGTGTGTACTGCCACTGTGCACCTCGCTCAGCCACGCTATATATAGCATTGTGTTTACTGCCACTCTGTGTACACGGCTTAGCCTGACTATATAGCATTGTGTGTACTGTCACTGTGCACCTCGCTCAGCCACGCTATATATAGCATTGTGTTTACTGCCACTCTGTGTACACGGCTTAACCTGACTATATAGCATTGTGTGTACTGCCACTGTGCACCTCGCTCAGCCACGCTATATATAGCATTGTGTTTACTGCCACTCTGTGTACACCGCTCAGCCAGACTATATACCATTGTTTACTGACACTCTGTGTACACCGCTCAGCCAGACTATATACCATTGTTTACTGACACTCTGTGTACACCGCTCAGCCAGACTATATACCATTGTTTACTGACACTCTGTGTACACGGCTCAGCCTGACTATATAGCATTGTGTGTACTGCCACTGTGCACCTCGCTCAGCCACGCTATATATAGCATTGTGTTTACTGCCACTCTGTGTACACCGCTCAGCCAGACTATATAGCATTGTTTACTGCCACTCTGTGTACATGGCTCAGCCAGACTATATAGCATTGTGTGTACTGCCACTCTGTGTACACCGCTCAGCCAAACTATATAGCATTGTTCACTGCCACTCTGTGTACACGGCTCAGCCAGACTATATAGCATTGCGTACTCTGCCAGTCAGTGTGTATATTGCTGGGATCAGTAATACTCCACTCACCGTCAACCACTATATGAGCTCACCATGAGTTCCTCAGAGACCTCCGCTGTGAGCAGCACTCCCAACAACAGCAACAGCCAACGCCCCACGCAAGCTATAACATCCACCCCAGCAGCCAGTGGTCAGCAGCAGCCCTCCCCGGAGGAGAACGTTGTGTCCATCGGTCCGGCGCCAGAGCGATTAATGAGGGCTGCCATTGAGGAGATGATGGGGCCTGATGTGGAGGAGGAGGTCGGGCTCAGGCCAGCATCCCAAGTTAATGTTGAGGACGATGAGGGGTCTGTGACTGTGTCTGGGGATGTTGGGGTGGCAGAGGTGGTGGGTGGGTCAGACTCAGGAGAAGAGTTGTATGATGAGGATGATGATCGGGACCATCTGTATGTGCCTCAGAGTCCGACCCCGGAAAACATGTTGTATCGTGTGTTTAGGTACTAAAATCTGCGTTCCCAGTAGTGTTGGGCGAACAGTGTTCGCCACTGTTCGGGTGCTGCAGAACATCACCCCGTTCGGGGTGACTATATAGCAGACTATATAGCATTGTGTTTACTGCCACTCTGTGTACACGGCTCAGCCACACTATATAGCATTGTGTTTACTGCCACTCTTTGTCTGCTGGGAACAGTAGTACACCGCTCACCCGCCACTGTATAGCATTGTGCTCTGTGTCGCTGCTGGCAATAGTGGTACACCGCTCACCCACCACTGTATAGCATTTCTGTACTGCCACTGTACTGCTGCCAGTCAGCGTGTACTGTAAGGATAAGTGAAATGAGGAAGAAATCCGGTGAAAGAGGGAGGGGCAAGGGAAGAGGTGTTTCCCCTGACGGTTGTGCTGGGGAGCTGTACTCCACGGCGGCGGCCCCCCACAATGACATATGACGAGTTTGAGGAGATGGAAGAGGAGGGTATGGACAATGTGGACATAGACCCAGATTTTGTTTGTGAACGAGAACATCGCCGTCGTAGCAGCAGCACAGATGAGTCTGTAGAAGAACCCACTGCTGCACGAGTTCGCCTTGTGCCACAAGGTAGGCGGCGCGCAATTTCAGGCACCACAAGCGTGGAAGTTCAAGTGAGAGGCAAAAGAGGCGCAAACAGAAATCGCCAGCAAGGCAGGTGCTCCAAAGTCTGGGCTTTCTTTGAAGACTGCACTGAGGATGTTACCATGGCGATTTGCAAGGTGTGCAAGACCCGCCTGAGCAGGGGGAAAAGTATTAACAACCTCTCCACCACCAGCATGAGCCGCCACATGCTATCCAAACATCCCACTCTGTGGGCAAACGCGGCAGGACAGGGTACCACCAGCAACACTGCCTCCCTTGGGTTCACCAGACTCACCACCAGACCCGCCTCAGCAGCAGCAGTAGCCCAGCCATTGCGTGGTTCAAAACATTCCAAAAAATCAGATGACGCTGACACTGTCACTTTCCGGAGTAGTGCTCTTGAGGTCTCCCAGTGTTCATCAAACACAACAACCAACAGCCCTTCGTTGTGCAGCCCTACGGTTCAGTTGTCTGTCTCGGAGATGTTTGAGCGCAAGAGGAAATTGCCAGCAAATGACCCCCGGGCCGTGGCAGTAAGAGCCAGCATAGCCAAGCTTCTGGCCTGCGAAATGCTGCCATATCGAGTGGTGGAGACAAACAGCTTCAAGGGCATGATGTCAGTGGCCATCCCACGTTACGTGGTTCCCAGCCGCTACCACTTTGCGCGCTCTGCAGTGCCTGAGTTGCATGAGCACGTGGTCAGCAAAATAACCCGAAGCTTGAAGAATGCCGTTGCCTGCAAGGTTCACCTCACCACTGACACCTGGACGAGTGCGTTCGGCCAGGGTCGATACATCTCCCTTACCGCGCACTGGGTGAACCTTGTGGAGCTTGGCAGCGAATCCTCACCTGCTACGGCGCGGGTGTTGCCCACGCTGCAAACACCTGCACCGCCGTCCCTCCCACTGGATAACAGCAGCACCTACCTCTCTGACTCCTTCTCCTCCAACGCATCTCAAAGCTGTACCTCATCCGGAAACGCTAACCCAGCACCAGCAGCAGTAGGATCGTGGAAGCAGTGCAGCACAGCTGTTGGCATGCGTCAGCAAGCGTTGCTGAAGCTGATCTGCCTTGGGGATAAGCAGCACACGGGAGGAAATTTGGAGGGGAATAAAGGAACAGATGGATTTGTGGCTGGCACCGCTGGACCTGAAACCGGCCATGGTTGTGTGTGATAATGGGAGTAATCTCATTCGCGCTTTAAGGTTGGCTAAGCTGACACATGATGAAGAAGAGGAGGAGGAACAGCTGGAGTTGGAGCAGGAATTTCCTGCCACCACTGACGAGGGCCAGAGCGGTGCACGTTGGACTTCCACAATTCAGCGCGAATGGTCAGCAGAAGCAGACCAGGAAGAAGGTGACGACTATGATGCATCACAACAACTATCACAACGCTCACAAGAGGATGATGAGGATTCTGGTAGGACTCTGGCACACATGGCTCAATTCATGCTAAACTGCATTGAACGCAACCCACGCATTGTGCGCATTCGGGACAACACCAATTACTGGGTTTATATACCCTTCTGGATCCACGGTACAAACACAATGTTCCAAAACTGCTTGAAGAGTCAGACAGGTCAAAATGGAAGAATACCAGCAGGCCCTTGTGGAGACTTTAGAGAGGAGATTGACATCCTCCCCCTCCTCTAGCCAGTTGTACGCCGACAGACTGACTTCCGCAAACCCAGGACGACCAGGAGGGCAGCAAACAACACAAGCCGCAGCTAGTGCCCAAAAGGGAATGGTATCGGCAGTGTCCTTGGAGTGGGAAAATCTTCTGACACCCATGCAGCAGCAGCCCACAGAACAGCAAGCGTGCAGATCCACCTCCAACACCGATCACCTGGAGAAGATGGTCAAGGACTACATGTCAGATGGCGTAGCTGTGTCTAACAATCCATCTGCACCCTTCAACTATTGGGTATCGAAGCTAGACACCTGGCACGAACTGGCAATGTACGCAATAGAGGTGCTGGCTTGCCCGGCAGCCAGCGTTATGTCGGAACGCTGTTTCAGTGCTGCCGGAGGCATCGTCACAGATCGGCGTATCCGCCTCTCCACAGAAAATGCAGACCGTCTGACTCAAATTAAAATGAATCAATCCTGGATTGGAAACGACTACGCAACACTCCAGGACCCCAACCAAGTAACATGACCAATGAACATCTGGGATGGTTTAGCGTTTCCGGTCCCTGTTTATTGAACCTCTCATCTGTATTACATTTATGACTGCATGGCGGCAAAAAGCATTGCTGCTATATCCGCACGCTTTTTGTCCTCATGCAAGGCCTGGGTTGTTGTGTCTCAAAAAGCATGGCCTTCTCCTCCTGCGCCTGCTCCTGTTCCATCACGTGTGCTGCTGCTGCTGCTGGGTTAGCGTTTCCGGTCCCAGTTTATGGAACCTCTCATCTGTATTACATTTATGACTGCATGGCGGCAAAAAGCATTGCTATATCCGCACGCTTTTTGTCCTCATGCAAGGCCTAGGTTGCGTCTCAAAAAGCGTGGCCTTCTCCTCCTGCGCCTCCTCCTGTTCCATTATGTGTGCTGCTGCTGGGTTAGCGTTTCCAGTCTCTGTTTATTGAACCTCTCATCTGTATTACATTTATGACTGCATGGCGGCAAAAAGCATTGCTGCTATATCCGCACGCTTTTTGTCCTCATGCAAGGCCTGGGTTGCGTCTCAAAAAGCGTGGCCTTCTCCTCCTGCGCCTCCTCCTGTTCCATCACGTGTGCTCTGTGCTGCTGCTGCTGCTGGGTTAGCGTTACCGGTCCCTGTTTATTGAACCTCTCATCTGTATTACATTTATGACTGCATGACGGCAAAAAGCATTGCTATATCCGCACGCTTCTTGTCCTCATGCAAGGCCTGGGTTGTTGTGTCTCAAAGCGTAGCCTTCTCCTTCTGCGCCTCCTCCTGTTCCATCACGTGTGCTCTGTGCTGCTGCTGCTGCTGGGTTAGCGTTACCGGTCCCTGTTTATTGAACCTCTTATCTTTATTACATTTATGACTGCATGGCGGTAAAAAGCATGCTATCCGCACGCTTCTTGTCCTCATGCAAGGCCTGGGTTGTTGTGTCTCAAAGCGTGGCCTTCTCCTCCTGCGCCTCCTCCTGTTCCGTCACGTGTGCTCTGTGCTGCTGCTGCTGCTGGGTTAGCGTTACCGGTCCCTGTTTATGGAACCTCTTCTCTTTATTACATTTATGACTGCCTGGCGGTAAAAACCATGTTACCTGTGCAAAGAAACATGACATTTTCAGCATTTAAAAGACAATTTTTCCTTTGAAACTTTACAATCAATTTTCTCAAAAACTATAAGCTCTTTTTGCTAAATTTTTTTTTTCCTCTTGTACCCACTCCCAAGGTGCACATACCCTGTAAATTTGGGGTATGTAGCATGTAAGTAGGCTTTACAAAGCACAAAAGTTCGGGTCCCCATTGACTTCCATTATGTTCGGAGTTCGGGTCGAACACCCGAACATCGCGGCCATGTTCGGCCTGTTCGGCCCGAACCCGAACATCTAGATGTTCGCCCAACACTACTCCCTAGACGTCAGCCCCCATGGACATCGGCCCCATAGATATCGGTCTCCTCTCTGTCTCCTCAGTGAAGCTCTCCTCAGTTGTTCCACAGACCAGTTATTATCTCTCTACAGATAACAATACACAGAGCTCTGCAGGCTGACTTCACCCCCTGCTATCCACCCGCTGCAATTATCATGTGGACAATGCTCCTTATGCTGGGAGAGAAGATTGTGTTATTGTAGGAGCAGCATGGATAGAGGGGAGAGAGATGGAGGGGAGAGAGAGAGACTGAGAGGAGCAGCATGGATAGAGGGGAGAGAGATGGAGGGGAGAGAGAGAGACTGAGAGGAGCAGCATGGATGGAGGGGAGAGAGATGGAGGGGAGAGAGAGAGACTGAGAGGAGCAGCATGGATGGAGGAGAGAGAGAGAGACTGAGAGGAGCAGCATGGATGGAGGGGAGAGAGATGGAGGGGAGAGAGAGAGAGACTGAGAGGAGCAGCATGGATGGAGGAGAGAAAGACTGAGAGGAGCAGCATGGATGGGGGGAGAGAGACTGAGAGGAGCAGCATGGATGGAGGGGAGAGAGAGAGACTGAGAGGAGCAGCGTGGATGGAGGGGAGAGAGATGAAGGGGAGAGAGAGAGACTGAGAGGAGCAGCATGGATGGAGGAGAGAGAGAGAGACTGAGAGGAGCAGCATGGATGGAGGGGAGAGAGATGGAGGGGAGAGAGAGAGAGACTGAGAGGAGCAGCATGGATGGAGGAGAGAAAGACTGAGAGGAGCAGCATGGGTGGAGGGGAGAGAGACTGAGAGGAGCAGCATGGATGGAGGGGAGAGAGACTGAGAGGAGCAGCATGGATGGAGGAGAGAGAGACTGAGAGAGAGGAGCAGCATGAAGGAAGGGGAGAGAGACTGAGAGAGACTGAGAGGAGCAGCATGGATGAAGGGGAGAGAGACTGAGAGGAGCAGCATGGATGGAGAGGAGAGAGACTGAGAGGAGCAGCATGGATGGAGGGGAGAGAGACTAAGAGGAGCAGCATGGATGGAGGGGAGAGAGAGAGACTGAGAGGAGCAGCATGGATGGAGGAGAGAGAGACTGAGAGGAGCAGCATGGATGGAGGGAAGAGAGACTGAGAGGAGCAGCATGGATGGAGGGGAGAGAGACTGAGAGGAGCAGCATGGATGGAGAGGAGAGAGACTGAGAGGAGCAGCATGGATGGAGGGGAGAGAGACTAAGAGGAGCAGCATGGATGGAGGGGAGAGAGACTGAGAGGAGCAGCATGGATCGAGGAGAGAGAGAGAGAGACTGAGAGGAGCAGCATGGATAGAGGGGTGAGAGACTGAGAGGAGCAGCATGGATGGAGGGGAGAGAGAGAGACTGAGTGGAGCAGCATGGATGGAGGGGAGAGAGACTGAGAGAGAGGAGCAGCATGGATGGAGGGGAGAGAGAGACTGAGAGAAGCAGCATGGATGGAGGGGAGAGAGACTGACTGAGAGGAGCAGCATGGATGGAGGGAAGAGAAACTGACTGAGAGGAGCAGCATGGATGGAGGGGAGATAGAGAGAGAGAGAGAGAGAAGCAGCATGGATGGAGGGGAGAAAAAATGACTGAGAGGAGCAGCATGAATGGAGGGGAGAGAGATGGAGAGAGAGAGACCGAGAGGAGCAGCATGCATGGAGGGGAGAGAGACTGAGAGAAAGGAGCAGCATGGATGGAGGGGAGAGAGACTGAGAGAGAGGAGAAGCATGGATGGAGGAGAGAGAGACTGAGAGGAGCAGCATGGATGGAGGGGAGAGAGACGGAAAGGAGAGAGACTGACTGAGAAGAGCAGCATGGATGGAGGGGAGAGAGACGGAAAGCAGAGAGACTGACTGAGAGGAGCAGCATGGATGGAGGGGAGAGAGACTGAGAGGAGCAGCATGGATGGAGGGGAGAGAGTGAGACTGAGAGGAGCAGCATGGATGGAGGGGAGAGAGTGAGACTGAGAGGAGCAGCATGGATGGAGGGGAGAGAGAAAGACTGAGAGGAGCAGCATGGATGGAGGAGAGAGAGACTGAGAGGAGCAGCATGGATGGAGGGGAGAGGGACTGAGAGAGAGGAGCAGCATGGATGAGGGGAGAGAGGCTGAGAGGAGCAGCATGGATGGAGGGAAGAGAGACTGAGAGGAGCAGCATGGACGGAGGGGAGAGAGACTGAGATGAGCAGCATGGAAGGAGTGGAGAGAGAGAGACTGAGAGGAGCAGCATGGATGGAGAGGAGAGAGACTGAGAGAGAGGAGCAGCATGGATGGAGGAGAGAGAGACTGAGAGGAGCAGCATGGATGGAGGGGAGAGAGACTGAGAGGAGCAGCATGGATGGAGGGGGGAGAGACAGAGAGGAGCAGCATGGATGGAGGGGAGAGAGAGAGAGAGAGACTGAGAGGAACAGCATGGATGGAGGGGAGAGAGACTGAGAGGAGCAGCAAGGATAGAGGGGAGAGAGACTGAGAGGAGCAGCATGGAGGAAGGAGAGAGACACTGAGAGGAGCAGCATGGATAGAGGGAAGAGAGACTGAGAGCAGCAGCATGGATGGAGGAGAGAGAGACTGAGAGGAGCAGCATGGATGGAGGGGAGAGAGACTGAGAGAGAGGAGCAGAATGCATGCAGGGGAGAGAGACTGAGAGGAACAGCATGGATGGAGGGGAAAGAGACTGAGAGAGACTGAGAGGAGCAGCATGGATGGAGGGGAGAGAGACTGAGAGGAGCTGCATGGATGGAGGGGAGAGAGACTGAGAGGAGCAGCATGGATGGAGGGGAGAGAGACTGAGAGAGAGCAGCAGCATGGATGGAGGGGAGAGAGACTGAAAGGAGCAGCATGGATGGAGGGGAGAGAGACTGAGAGGAGCAGCATGGATGGAGGGGAGAGAGACAGAGAGAGGAGCACCATGGATGGAGGGGAGAGAGAGTGAGAGGAGCAGCATGGATGGAGGGGAGAGAGACTGAGAGGAGCAGCATGGATGGAGGGGAGAGAGACTGAGAGGAGCAGCATGGATGGAGGGAGAGAGAGACCGAGAGAGACTGAGAGGAGCAGCATGGATGGAGGGGAGAGAGACTGAGAGGAGCAGCTTGGATGGAGGGGAGAGACTGAGAGGAGCAGCATAGATGGAGGGGAGAGAGACTGAGAGGAGCAGCATGGATGGAGGGGAGAGAGACTGAGAGAGACTGAGAGGAGTAGCATAGATGGAGGAGAGAGAGACTGAGAGGAGCAGCATGGATGGAGGGGAGAGAGAGAGACTGAGAGGAGCAGCATGGATGGAGGGGAGAGAGAGAGACTGAGAGGAGCAGCATAGATGGAGGGGAGAGAGACTGTGAGGAGAAGCATGGATGGATGGGAGAGACTGAGAGGAGCTGCATAGATGGAGGGGAGAGAGACTGAGAGGAGCAGCATGGATGGAGGGGAGAGAGACAGAGGCGTAGCTAGGGCTTTCAGCGCCCGGGGACAAAGATTAGCAATGCGCCCCCTAAGGTGAAGGCTGCGCCGCGCCCAAAAAGGGGCGTGGCCACATAATAAATGTGGGCGTGGTTATTGGGTGGAGCCAAATGTACATGGAGGTTAGCAGGCTCACGCTCACCCACCCTCCCTCAGTATGTACCTCCCAGCATGTTCCAAGACAAATTCAGCAATCATGAGCCCCCCCATCAAGACAAATTCAGCAATCATGAGCAAATATGAGGCCCCCAACATGACCAACTCAGCAATCATGAGGCCCCCAACAAGACAAATTTAGCAATCATGAGGCCCCCAACAAGACAAATTCAGCAATCATTAGGCCCCCAACAAGGCAAATTCAGCGATCTTGAGGCCCCCAACAAATCATGAGGCCCCCAACAAGACAAATTCAGTAACCATGAGGCCCCCAACAAGACAAATTCAGCAGTCATGATGCACATAAATAGACAGCATTTCACATAAATAGGCAGAATGCCCCCTTAATATGGTAGACACCTCTCACCTGGCAGCAGTTCCCCAAAATACACTCAATCTGACAGCAGTGGTTCCTCAAAAATAGGTAGCCCCAGGTCTATAGGTGTCCCCAGAATAGGTGGCCAGCAGTGTAGATGTCCCCAGAATAGGTAGCCAGTGGTAGAGATGTCCACAGAACAGGTAGCCAGGGGTATATGTGCCCAGTATATGTAGGCAGGGGTATATGTCCCCAGTATATGTAGCCAGAGGTATATGTGCCCAGTATATGTAGCCAGGGGTGTATGTGCCCAGTATATGTAGCCAGGTGTATATGTGCCCAGTATATGTAGTCAGGGATATATGTGCCCAGTATATGTAGCCAGGGGTATATGTAGCCAGGGGTATATATGCCCAGTATATGTAGCCAGGGGTATAATATGCGCCCAGTATATGTAACCAGGGGTATGATATGCGTCCAGTATATGTAGCCAGGGGTATGATATGCGTCCAGTATATGTAGCCAAGGGTATATGTGCCCAGTATATGTAGCCAGGGGTATATATGCCCAGTATATGTAGCCAGGGGTATATGTGCCCAGTATATGTAGCCAGGGGTATAATATGTGCCCACACTGCCCAGTATATATAGTCAGGGGTATATGTGCCCAGTATATGTAGCCAGGTGTATATGTGCCCAGTATATGTAGCCAGGGGAATATGTACCCAGTATATGTAGCCAGGGGTATAATATGTGCCCAGTATATACAGTCAGGGGTATATGTGCCCAGTATATGTAGCCAGGGGTATATGTGCCCAGTATATGTAGTCAGGGTTATATGTCCCCAGAGTAGGTAGCCAGGTCCCCCCCCCCCCCAGCAGGAGGGGAGCAGCGCAGAGAAGAGGGAGAGCTGTGCGGACGGTGGAGAAGGGGGCCATCTCCCCCCCCTTTCCTCACCTTTAGGGTGCTCTGCCTCCCTCGCTGTCCCCTCCATTAATGTCCGGGTGGCTGGCAGTGGCGGGCGGAACTTACCTCCGTCTCGTCGCAGCGCCGGATGGATTTGCCGCTACTCGGTCTGGTCCAGACCAGAGCAGCGGCTGCGGCACCCGAACTTCCGGCGCCGGAGCGAGACGGAGGTGAGTTCCGCCCACCGCTGCCAGCCACCCGGACAATAATGGAGGGGACAGCGAGGGAGGGTGAGCACCCTAAGGTGAGGGAAGGGGGGGAGATGGCCCCCTTCTCCACCGTCCGCACAGCTCTCCCTCTTCTCTGCGCTGCTCCCCTCCCCAAAAGAAACAAAAAAGAAAATAAAAACGCAGCTCAGCTGGGCGCCCTTGGGGACCCGGCGCCCGGGGGCACTTGTCCTACCCCGCCCCCCCCCTAGCTACGCCCCTGGAGAGAGACTGAGAGAGACTGAGAGGAGCAGCATGGATGCAGGGGAGAGAGAGAGACTGAGAGGAGCAGCATGGATGGAGAGGAGAGAGAGAGAGAGACTGAGAGGAGCAGCATAGATGGAGGGGAGAGAGACTGAGAGGAGAAGCATGGATGGAGGGGAGAGAGACTGAGAGGAGCAGCATGGATGGAGGGGAGAGAGACTGAGAGGAGCAGCATGGATGGAGGGGAGAGAGACTGAGAGGAGCAGCATGGATGGAGGGGAGAGAGAGAGAGACTGAGAGGAGCAGCATGGATGGAGGGGAGAGAGACTGAGAGAGAGGAGCAGAATGCATGGAGGGGAGAGAGACTAAGAGAGAGGAGCAGAATGCATGGAGGGGAGAGAGACCGAGAGGAGCAGCATGGATGGAGGGGAAAGAGACTGAGAGAGACTGAGAGGAGCAGCATGGATGGAGGGGAGAGAGACTGAGAGGAGCAGCATGGATGGAGGGGAGAGAGAGTGAGAGGAGCAACATGGATGGAGGGAGAGAGAGACTGAGAGAGACTGAGAGGAGTAGCATGGATAGAGGGGAGAGAGACTGAGAGGAGCAGCTTGGATGGAGGGCAGGGACGGATCTAGACCAAGTTGCCCCAAGTTGCGCCTGGGGCAAGGTCAGGTTTTGGCGCCTAAACTGCCATTCCCCATCCACATTTTGCCGCCTTTTTAAGAATTCAACAAACTGCGCCTGGGGCAAGAGACCCGCTTGCTCCCCCCTAGATCCGTCCCTGATGGAGGGGAGAGACTGAGAGGAGCAGCATAGATGGAGGGGAGAGAGACTGAGAGGAGCAGCATGGATGGAGGGGAGAGAGACTGAGAGAGACTGAGAGGAGCAGCATAGATGGAGGAGAGAGAGACTGAGAGGAGCAGCATGGATGGAGGGGAGAGAGAGAGACTGAGAGGAGCAGCATGGATGGAGGGGAGAGAGAGAGACTGAGAGGAGCAGCATTGATGGAGGGGAGAGAGACTGAGAGGAGAAGCATGGATGGAGGGGAGAGACTGAGAGGAGCTGCATAGATGGAGGGGAGAGAGACTGAGTGGAGCAGCATGGATGGAGGGGAGAGAGACTGAGAGAGACAGAGAGGAGCAGCATGGATGCAGGGGAGAGAGAGAGAGACTGAGAGGAGCAGCATGGCTGGAGAGGAGAGAGAGAGACTGAGAGGAGCAGCATAGATGGAGGGGAGAGAGACTGAGAGGAGAAGCATGGATGGAGGGGAGAGAGACTGAATGGAGCAGCATGGATGGAGGGGAGAGAGACTGAGAGGAGCAGCAAGGATGGAGGAGAGAGAGACTGAGAGGAGCAGCATGGATGGAGGGGAGAGAGAGAGAGAGACTGAGAGGAGCAGCATGGATGGAGGGGAGAGAGACTGAGAGAGAGGAGCAGCATGGATGGAGGGGAGAGAGAGAGAGAGAGACTGCGAGGAGCAGCATGGATGGAGTGGAGAGAGAGACTGAGAGAGACTGAGAGGAGCAGCATGGATGGAGGGGAGAGAATGAGAGGAGCAGCATGGATGGAGGGGAGATAGAGAGAGAGAGAGAAGCAGCATAGATGGAGGGGAGAGAGACAGACTGAGAGGAGCAGCATGGATGGGGGGGGGGAGAGAGACTGAGAGAGACAGAGAGGAGCAGCATGGATGCAGGGGAGAGAGAGAGACTGAGAGGAGCAGCATGGATGGAGAGGAGAGAGAGAGAGACTGAGAGGAGCAGCATAGATGGAGGGGAGAGAGACTGAGAGGAGAAGCATGGATGGAGGGGAGAGAGACTGAGAGGAGCAGCATGGATGGAGGGGAGAGAGACTGAGAGGAGCAGCATGGATGGAGGGGAGAGAGACTGAGAGGAGCAGCATGGATGGAGGGGAGAGAGAGAGAGACTGAGAGGAGCAGCATGGATGGAGGGGAGAGAGACTGAGAGAGAGGAGCAGAATGCATGGAGGGGAGAGAGACTGAGTGAGAGGAGCAGAATGCATGGAGGGGAGAGAGACTGAGAGGAGCAGCATGGATGGAGGGGAGAGAGAGTGAGAGGAGCAGCATGGATGGAGGGGAGAGAGACTGAGAGAGAGGAGCAGCATGGATGGAGGGGAGAGAGACTGAGAGGAGCAGCATGGATGGAGGGGAGAGAGACAGAGAGAGAAGCAGCATGGATGGAGGGGAGAGAGACTGAGAGGAGCAGCATGGATGGAGGGGAGAGAGACTGAGAGGAGCAGCTTGGATGGATGGGAGAGACTGAGAGGAGCAACATGGATGGAGGGAGAGAGAGACTGAGAGAGACTGAGAGGAGCAGCATGGATGGAGGGGAGAGAGACTGAGAGGAGCAGCTTGGATGGAGGGGAGAGACTGAGAGGAGCAGCATAGATGGAGGGGAGAGAGACTGAGAGGAGCAGCATAGATGGAGGGGAGAGAGACTGAGAGAGACTGAGAGGAGCAGCATAGATGGAGGAGAGAGAGACTGAGAGGAGAGGCATGGATGGAGGGGAGAGAGAGAGACTGAGAGGAGCAGCATGGATGGAGGGGAGAGAGAGAGACTGAGAGGAGCAGCATTGATGGAGGGGAGAGAGAGAGAGAGACTGAGAGGAGCAGCATGGATGGAGGGGAGAGAGACTGAGAGAGACTGAGTGGAGCAGCATAGATGGAGGAGAGAGAGACTGAGAGGAGAGGCATGGATGGAGGGGAGAGAGAGAGACTGAGAGGAGCAGCATGGATGGAGGGGAGAGAGAGAGACTGAGAGGAGCAGCATTGATGGAGGGGAGAGAGACTGAGAGGAGAAGCATGGATGGAGGGGAGAGACTGAGAGGAGCTGCATAGATGGAGGGGAGAGAGACTGAGAGGAGCAGCAAGGATGGAGGAGAGAGAGACTGAGAGGAGCAGCATGGATGGAGGGGAGAGAGAGAGAGACTGAGAGGAGCAGCATGGATGGAGGGGAGAGAGACTGAGAGAGACAGAGAGGAGCAGCATGGATGCAGGGGAGAGAGAGAGACTGAGAGGAGCAGCATGTATGGAGAGGAGAGAGAGAGACTGAGAGGAGCAGCATAGATGGAGGGGAGAGAGACTGAGAGGAGAAGCATGGATGGAGGGGAGAGAGACTGAGAGGAGCAGCATGGATGGAGGGGAGAGAGACTGAGAGGAGCAGCAAGGATGGAGGAGAGAGAGACTGAGAGGAGCAGCGTGGATGGAGGGGAGAGAGAGAGAGACTGAGAGGAGCAGCATGGATGGAGGGGAGAGAGACTGAGAGAGAGGAGCAGCATGGATGGAGGGGAGAAAGAGAGAGAGAGACTGCGAGGAGCAGCATGGATGGAGTGGAGAGAGAGACTGAGAGAGACTGAGAGGAGCAGCATGGATGGAGGGGAGAGACTGAGAGGAGCAGCATGGATGGAGGGGAGATAGAGATAGAGAGAGAAGCAGCATGGATGGAGGGGAGAGAGACAGACTGAGAGGAGCAGCATGGATGGAGGGGAGAGAGAGACATGTACAATGTCAATCCCATCCCCAGGTCACCGCCCCTTTTATGTCCACATCTGCTTATCCACTATACCTTAATTCCACCCCAACCCCCAGGATATCAGATGATGGGAGGAAAGCGAGGAGATCAGGGTGTGAGATTATAAGAGGAAGGTGAGGAGGTTAGGGAATGAGATAATGGGAGGAAGGCGAGTAGGTCGGGGAATAAGATGATGGGAGGAAGGTGAGGAGGTCGGGGAATGAGATGATGGGAGGAAGGTGAGTAGGTCGGGGAATGAGATGATGGGAGGAAGGTGAGGAGGTTGAGGTATAAGATGAGAAGTGGAAGGCGAGGACATTAGGGCATGAGATGATGGGAGGAAGGCGAGGAGGTCGTTGTGAGATGACAGGAGGAAGACAAAGGGGTCGAAGTGTGAGATGATGGGAGGAAAGCAAGGAGGTGAGGATATGAGATGATGGAAGGAAGGCGAGAAGGTCAGTTGTGAGATTGTAAGAGGATGGCAAGGAGGTTGGGTTGTGAGATGATGGGAGGAAGGCGAGGAGGTTGGGTTGTGAGATGATGGGAGGATGGCAAGGAGGTTGGGTTGTGAGATGATGGGAGGAAGGCGAGGAGGTTGGGTTGTGAGATGATGGGAGGAAGGCGAGGAGGTTGGGTTGTGAGATGATGGGAGGAAGGCGAGGAGGTTGGGTTGTGAGATGATGGGAGGAAGGCGAGGAGGTTGGGTTGTGAGATGATGGGAGGAAGGCGAGGAGGTTGGGTTGTGAGATGATGGGAGGAAGGAGAGGAGGTTGGGTTGTGAGATGATGGGAGGAAGGCCAGGAGGTTAGGTTGTGAGATGATGGGAGGAAGGCGAGGAGGTTGGGTTGTGAGATGATGGGAGGAAGGCGAGGAGGTTGGGTTGTGAGATGATGGGAGGAAGGCGAGGAGGTTGGGTTGTGAGATGATGGGAGGAAGGCAAGGAGGCCGGGGTATGAGATGATGGGTGGAAGGCAAGGAGGTTGGGTTGGGAGTAGTGATGATCGGGAAGAGCAAATTCCATCCCGCCGGAAATGGCAGATTCCGTCAGCGTTAAATTCCGTCGCTATAAAAATTCTGCCGGATTTTTATGAAATTCCGCGGAATTCCGGATTCCGCCGGAAAAATTAAAATAATCGCAAAAGCAACTGTAACGATTGGTGTCAGCGAGAACAGATTTTCTGATTATTGGTGATCTGCAATATCACCAATAATACAGATGCTATACCTGATCATGTGTGATCTGCAGAATCACCAATAATGCTAGTATAGCAGGACACTGGACAACCAAATGTAAAGATAGGTGTTTTGTGCAACAGTAATGATAGAGATACTCCCTTCCCAGAGGAGCTGGAAGAGAGGACTATCTCTATATATAACACAGGAGTACAAACTCCAGCAAGCTCGAGATACAGACAATGATGTGATTAGTTCACCCGAGGAGCGGGTAGTATAATAATAAAGCAAGTGTACTGATCACCCGAGGAGCAGGTGATTCAAACCGCACGGCAGCAGGAGATCACCTGAGGGGAAGGTGATTAAGGCTGTACTGCAGCCGGAGATCACCTGAGCAGCAGGTGATTAAGACTGTACTGTAGCCACTGGTCACCTGAGGAGCAGGTGATGAGGATAGTACTATAGTTGCTAGTCACCTGAGGAGCAGGTGATTAAGACTGTACTGCAGTTACTGGTCACCTGAGGAGCAGGTGATTCAGACTGTACTGCAGCTAGTAATCACCTGAGGAGCAGGTGATACTAAACAGAGAATCCCTCACCAGTGACTAGGCTCACTGGTGAGGACAGGAGAGTCAGACAAGCAGATTTGGCAATGGATGGACAGATACGGTACAGAGACAGAAGGCTAAATCAGAGTCGTGTTCAGGCAGAGTCGGCAACTATATCAGATAGGCGAAGGTACAGAATCAGAAAGCAGAAGAGTAGTCAAGCTAGCAGAAGGTCATAACAAATAATACAATTCAATTAGTACTTTAAGCTATCAACAGAATCTGACTAAGTGTGGATCCCCAGCTCCTGCTGGTTCTAGGCACACTTTGGGATCTGACTAAGGTCTGAGTGCTAACACGTAGCATTCGCAACAGCAGACGCGGAGCAACTGATCGGCATGTCCTATATATACTACAAGTGCTCCACAGCGCCGCCCTAGTCACTCAGCCAATCCGGAGCCTTGCTGGAGTCAGCTGACCAGCCGATCAACTGACTCCCCTTCTACTTGCATAAAGGTCCTGTCGCCTGGCGTGCGCGTGCGTAGCCCTTAATCTATGAGCAATTGAAGGACCAGGCAAACCACCAGCATGTAACTGCGCGGCGGAGGCCGCCGGCTGAGACGTGGAGATAGCCGCCATCCCGTTAGCTGTTGCGGCAGTATCTCCGCTATCCATTACAGCAACCTTATTTATCCTATATGGAAGCCCATAGACCCTATTAACTGTTCCCTTAGCTCTTTTTCTCCTCACTCCTGGCAGAGGGAGGAGGGTCTCGTCTTCCAGGGAATTGTAGTATTTCAAAAGCCAGCTTACATACCTTGGCCAGGAATTGAACCCAGGTCTGAGTGCGTGGTAGGTAGCTGTCTTCACCACTATACCACCACCAACACTACATGCTGAAGCCAGCCTAGCATGTACCATTATGATATATCCAAGAAAAAAATGAGCTTGCTTAAGGATTTGTAGCATATCAAAAGCCAACTCACATTGGCCAGGAATAGAACCCAGGCCTACCGCTCTGTAGGCTGCTATCCTAACCATTATACCACCAACACAACACACTACAATGCTACATGCTGAAGCCAGCCTAGCATGTACCATTATGATATATCCAAGAGAAAAATGAGCTTGCTTAAGGATTTGTCGCATGTCAAAAGCCAACTCACATTGGCTGGGAATTGACCCCAGGTCTAGTGCTCGGTAGGCTGCTATCCTAACCATTATACCACCAACACAACACACTACAATGCTACATGCGGAATCCAGCGACCATCCCTAGTTGTGAGATTATTAGAGGAAGGCGAGGAGATTAGGGCATGAGATGATGGGAGGAAGGCAAGGAGATCAGGGTGTGAGATGATGGGAGGAAGGTGAGGAGGTTGGGTTGTGAAATGATTAGAGGAAGGCGAGGAGATTAGGGCATGAGATGATGGGAGGAAGGCGAGTAGATCAGGGTGTGAGATGATGGGAGGAAGGCGAGGAGGTTGGGTTGTGAGATGATTAGAGGAAGGTGAGGAGATTAGGGCATGAGATGATGGGAGGAAAGCGTGGAGATCAGGGTGTGAGATGATGGGAGGAAGGCGAGGAGGACAGTTGTGAGATGATAACAGGAAGGCGAGGAGGACAGTTGTGAGATGATAACAGGAAGGCGAGGAGGTTGGGTTGTGTGATGATAGGAGGAATGCGAAGGGATTGGAGTGTGAGATGATGATGGGAGGAAACTGAGGAGGTCAGGGTATGAGATGATGGGAGGAAGGCGAGGAGGTTGGTTGTGAGATGATGGGTGGAAGAGAAAAATGCGGAGATCAGGGTGTGAGATGATGGGAGGAAGGCAAGGCAGGGGTGTGGCAATAGGGGTGCAGAGGTTGCGACCACATTGGAGTCCTTGGGTCAGAGGGGCCCCGAGGGTCCCTCCCTTAACTGCAGTATTAGCTTTCTATTGGTCCTGTGCTCATAATAACCACTTCTATAGATACTTTATATAGTGGTAATCATTAATAAACTGCTCCCCATCCCCTTCCTGCACCTCTGACACTGTAGTTGCCATTGGCAGGGATTGCTATGTATAGAGTGCTTGGGGGTAATCAGTAACAAACTGCCCTCCATCCCCTTCTTGCACCTCTGACACTGTAGTTACCATTGGCAGGGATTGCTATGTATAGAATGCTTGGGGGTAATCAGTAACAAGATGTTCCCCATCCCCTTCCTGCACCTCTGACACTGTAGTTGCCATTGGCAGGGATTGCTATGTATAGAGTGCTTGGGGGTAATCAGTAACAAGCTGCTCCCCATCCCCTTCTTGTACCTCTGACACTGTAGTTGCCATTGGCAGGGATTGCTATGTATAGAGTGCTTGGGGGTAATCAGTAACAAGCTGCTCCCCATCCCCTTCTTGCACCTCTGACACTGTAGCTGCCATTGGCAGGGATTGCTATGTATAGAGTGCTTGGGGGTAATCAGTAACAAGCTGCTCCCCATCCCCTTCTTGCACCTCTGACACTGTAGTTGCCATTGGCAGGGATTGCTATGTATAGAGTGCTTGGGGGTAATCAGTAACAAGCTGCTCCCCACCCCCTTCTTGCACCTCTGACACTGTAGTTGCCATTGGCAGGGATTGCTATGTATAGAGTGCTTGGGGGTAATCAGTAACAAGCTGCTCCCCATCCCCTTCTTGTACCTCTGACACTGTAGATGCCATTGGCAGGGATTGCTATGTATAGAGTGCTTGGGGGTAATCAGTAACAAGCTGCTCCCCATCCCCTTCTTGTACCTCTGACACTGTAGTTGCCATTGGCAGGGATTGCTATGTATAGAGTGCTTGGGGGTAATCAGTAACAAGCTGCTCCCCATCCCCTTCTTGTACCTCTGACACTGTAGTTGCCATTGGCAGGGATTGCTATGTATAGAGTGCTTGGGGGTAATCAGTAACAAGCTGTTCCCCATCCCCTTCTTGCACCTCTGACACTGTAGTTGCCATTGACAGGGATTGCTATGTATAGAGTGCTTGGTGGTAATCAGTAACAAGCTGCTCCCCATCCCCTTCTTGCACCTCTGACACTGTAGTTGCCATTGGCAGGGATTGCTATGTATAGAGTGCTTGGGGGTAATCAGTAACAAGCTGCTCCCCATCCCCTTCTTGCACCTCTGACACTGTAGTTGCCATTGGCAGGGATTGCTATGTATAGAGTGCTTGGGGGTAATCAGTAACAAGCTGCTCCCCATCCCCTTCTTGCACCTCTGACACTGTAGTTGCCAGTGGCAGGGATTGCTATGTATAGAGTGCTTGGCGGTAATCAGTAACAAGCTGCTCCCCATCCCCTTCTTGCACCTCTGACACTGTAGTTGCCATTGGCAGAGATTGCTATGTATAGAATGCTTGGGGGTAATCATTAATAAACTGCTCCCCATCCCCTTCCTGCACCTCTGACACTGTAGTTGCCATTGGCAGGGATTGCCATGTATATAGTGCTTGGTGGTAATCAGTAACAAGCTGCTCCCCATCCCCTTCTTGCACCTCTGACACTGTAGTTGCCATTGGCAGGGATTGCTATGTATAGAGTGCTTGGGGGTAATCAGTAACAAGCTGCTCCCCATCCCCTTCTTGCACCTCTGACACTGTAGTTGCCATTGGCAGGGATTGCTATGTATAGAGTGCTTGGGGGTAATCAGTAACAAGCTGCTCCCCATCCCCTTCTTGCACCTCTGACACTGTAGTTGCCATTGGCAGGGATTGCTATGTATAGAGTGCTTGGGGTAATCAGTAACAAGCTGCTCCCCATCCCCTTCTTGCACCTCTGACACTGTAGTTGCCATTGGCAGGGATTGCTATGTATAGAGTGCTTGGGGGTAATCAGTAACAAGCTGCTCCCCAGCCCCTTCTTGCTCCTCTGACACTGTAGTTGCCATTGGCAGGGATTGCTATGTATAGAGTGCTTGGGGGTAATCAGTAACAAGCTGCTCCCCATCCCCTTCTTGCTCCTCTGACACTGTAGTTGCCATTGGCAGGGATTGCTATGTATAGAGTGCTTGGGGGTAATCAGTAACAAGCTGCTCCCCATCCCCTTCTTGCACCTCTGACACTGTAGTTGCCATTGGCAGGGATTGCTATGTATAGAGTGCTTGGGGGTAATCAGTAACAAGCTGCTCCCCATCCCCTTCTTGCACCTCTGACACTGTAGTTGCCATTGGCAGGGATTGCTATGTATAGAGTGCTTGGGGGTAATCAGTAACAAGCTGCTCCCCATCCCCTTCTTGCTCCTCTGACACTGTAGTTGCCATTGGCAGGGATTGCTATGTATAGAGTGCTTGGGGGTAATCAGTAACAAGCTGCTCCCCATCCCCTTCTTGCACCTCTGACACTGTAGTTGCCATTGGCAGTGATTGCTATGTATAGAGTGCTTGGGGGTAATCAGTAACAAGCTCCTCCCCATCCCCTTCTTGCACCTCTGACACTGTAGTTGCCATTGGCAGGGATTGCTATGTATAAAGTGCTTGGGGGTAATCAGTAACAAAGCATAGCACAAAAAGGGTGACCGCCACTCAAAGAACTATAAAAGTACAAAACTTTATTAATCAATGTAAATCCAATCCCCAGCTAATTCCCCAGATCTATAGCCTCCCCCCCATTAAAAGGCTGCATAGACTATCGTAACAGGAGCACTCCTGAATGCACACACATCAACAGTTACACCACATGCATACAATCTTGATCGGCCGATCTCAAAAAGACTGATATCATGTGGAACCTATGAGGCTACGTTTTTATGTCCACTTCAACTGGGCCCAGATGCAACAGTTCGTTTAATACCTTTATCTTCAACAGATTGTAAATCACACCAGGTACAACTTCATCAACAGACCATAGTCCATTCTTTCAACCACTTGAATGGCCTGATTCCGCCTTATTGTGAGCCAGCGGCTAATAGATCAAAAACACTAGCCTTTTCCAGCCACTATGTAACAAGCCCAGGCACTTTGAATACGGATTCCTCTTCTGACAGCCACTTTGTGGTAACAGAGGCCTTTGCCTTTTCCTTCAAATTATAGTAACTCACGGTTCCGTCGCGGCGTCCCGCGACACCAGGTACCCGGTCTGTGTGGCCCAGATTGCGGACATCAAACTTCCAGCGTGTACAAATCAAGGAGCGTCCCGTCAGCCATTCGCAGCTTGCCACGCCCACATACGCGTTACGCCCACATCACGTGGGCTTCTTCAGTGTGATGACGCTGTGGATAACAGGCAGTGGGTGTGCTCTCTGTTGATGTGTGTGCATTCAGGAGCGCTCCTGTTACGATAGTCTATGCAGCCTTTTAATGGGGGGGAGGCTATAGATCTGGGGAATTAGCTGGGGATTGGATTTACATTGATTAATAAAGTTTTGTACTTTTATAGTTCTTTGAGTGGCGGTCACCCTTTTTGTGCTATGAAAATTGAGTATAGAGACCTGCCTTCCCCTTAATTGGGTGAACTAATGTATCAAGGACCTGTTCACCGGATAATACTATATTTGCAGAATCTTCTAATTTCCGTGCTGAACGGTCTTTTTCTAAATCAATAGAGATTAATTCCATCACCGGCTCCCAGTACTTTATGCCTCATACGGGGTTCACATTAAGCTTTTAATTATTAGTGTGAGTGCTCTCTCATCAGGCAAAGCGATGGCATACAGATTAGGAATTGATATTGATTCCGACATCTCTTCAGCCTTTAAAGAGACAACCGAAAATGACCAAGATGACCTCAAAGATCTTAAGAAATTATTTAGAATACACAAGAAACTCACTCTGAGGCATTTAAGGCGGAAGTGGAGTATAAGTACTACACAATCATATGTTGATAAGGGGGTTGTGCCCTGGGGTATGAGAAATAGATTTGTTCCAGCTGGCCATCTTCAGAACCCACGGTTTATGCCAAAATGGAAAACGATGGCAATTGCTTATGACCTCAGTGTGATGAAAATCATGATTGAGGAAGAAACCCTGCAATTGGAAAGTTTGCAATTCGAAATAAAGGAAAGTATAGCGAGGCTAGAATGCTATCGGTCACATAATGAGTTTGAACGTTTGAATGAATTGGTCAAACGGGAGGTTGAATCAACCCAAAAAAAGATCAAGTTGGTAAAACAGGCCAAATTTCAGACTGACATTAAAGAATGGAAAGATGGGGATTTTTACAACTGCAAGCCAGGCAGGGCAAGATCTAGATCTAGAGGGAGAAGTGGGAAAGATACGGAAGATGAAGATAGCATGGGTGGGTCTCCTTCCTCTTCTGGTAGATCTGTCCTTTTTTTAGAGGACGAGGAGGAAACAGAAGAGGAAGAAGAAGACGAAGAAGAGGCCCAAAAAGGAAACATAATAACAATCAAAAAGAAAAAGAATGTAGATCAGAGAGGAAATACCCGCAGGAAACCCCAACAGAAAATGGACAGGGACCCCCAACCCATTTTGAAAAAGAGGGTTCAACCTTACAGGAAGGGGAAGAAAAACAAAGAGTAAAGGAACAGATGGCAGGCGGCTGTGAAGGTGGAGAGGACAGTAATAATATTTTTAATTTGAGCAATTTTTCGCTGTCGGAATATCATGTGTCAGTCCTTAATAAGGGACTATCGTTCTCTCCAGTTTGTGGCGGGGACCCGTTTGACACATTTAAGGATATTCAATTTTTTTTGCGACGAGTCCTTTTTAAGAAAATGTTTTCTAAAAAGAATGATAAGTCTTCTCCGCCTGAAGAATCGCCTGAGGCAGGTTCCAATATGAGATCATTAGATGATAGAATGTCCCTAAGAGATCTTGAGACCCTTCTGGATGATGGAGGTAAGTTGGAGGAAGCTCCCCCTGGGGGTGGTGTTGCCTATACTGACTTGAAAAAAATGTCCAGGTATATGCCTCCTCTCTCCATGAATAAAAGTGTACAAGTCTTTTCCGATTTGGTCGGAAGAGATTTAGGAAAACTTCATTGGGGTAGTCGGTTTGACAATCTCTCCCCACAGGAGAGACAGGCTTTGCTTGAACTTAAGGAGGCTGACGACATCATCATCAGGGGGAGTGACAAAGGGGGCAATATTGTCCTATGGAGCAAAGAGGCTTACTTTGCAGAGATGAATCGACAATTGGAGTGTAAAGAGACCTATGTTAAATTAAGAGAGAATCCCTTTCCAGATATTATTAAAAAAAGAGACAAAATTTTGAATATAGCTCTGTCACAAGGAGCCATCTCCGCCAGTGAGTACCAATTTATGAAATCGGATCATTATAAGATACCAGTTTTGTATTTAATCCCAAAAATACATAAAAACAAGGAGTGCCCTCCAGGCCGTCCCATTGTGGCAGCAATCGATGGCCCGCTGGAAAAAATCGGGACATTTATTGACGAGAACTTGAAAGGTTTGGTGGAAGAATTGCCTTCCTTTGTTAGGGACACCAGAGAACTGTTAAATCTGATCAAGGATTTTGAAGTGGAGGACTCTGACTATCTGGTTGGGATCGACATCGAGTCCCTGTATACCTCCATACCCCATAGGGTTGGAGTGGAGGCGGTGAACTATTTTTTGGATCAATACAGGGGCTGGATGGGTGACAGAAACCGGGTAGTCATCGACCTCCTACAGTTGGTTTTGACAAACAATTTTTTTTTTGGCGGATGGGGTGATGTATCGACAGACGAGGGGGACGTCGATGGGGGCCGCGTGCGCGCCGGCCTATGCATGTTTGCATTTGGGGCCTGGGAGAGACATGATGTCTACCGCCAGCAGGTGTTCGGCGCGCACGCGGCCCTCTGGCTTCGTTACATTGATGACGCCCTCCTCGTCTGGAGGGGCCCCTATGACACTTTGATGGAATTTCTAGAGGGTTTGAATGCAAACTCCAGGAATTTAAGAGTCACTTTTACTGTAAGCATGGAGAAGATTTCTTTCTTAGATCTAGAGATACGAAAAGGGGACAAAAAACTAGAGACAGTTCTGTACAGGAAGAAAACAGCAGGCAATACTTACTTGCATGGTACAAGTTTCCACCCTGAGAGTCAAAAGTGGGGGATACCGTATGGTCAGCTGGTACGGATCCGACGGAATTGCTCCAGAGATGAGGAATTCCAAGAGGAGGCGACCAAAATGTGTGAACGCTTTAGGAAAAGAGAATATCCCGAACATGTCCTTGAAGAGGCCTTCGAAAAGGCCTCTTCACTCAATAGAGAGGAATGCCTTAAGAAGAGGATGAAAAAGAATGGGGATGACAAAGTCAGACTCATCACTACTTATGGCTCTCACTGGCCTCAACTAAGAAACTAAGAAAAGTGTTACAAAAGCACTGGCATGTCCTTAGCCTGGATCCTGATATACTTAGGGCAGTGGGTCCCTATCCACTTTTGACTCCCAGGAGAGCGCCTAATTTAAAGGATACACTGGTCAGGGCTGAAGTGTACTCTAGAAGTACAAAGAAAAGAGATGGAAGGGGTTTTTTAGGCCCAATACCAAATGGAATGTTCCCTTGTGGTTCATGTATGCATTGCAAGTTGGTGGAAAAAACTAAGATCTTTAAGAATGCTCGGGAGAATAAGGAATTTGAGATACGAAGTTTCATTAATTGTAAATCTGAAGGAGTCATTTATATGATTATGTGCCCTTGCGGGCTTAAATACATAGGAAAAACAAAAAGAAAATTAAAGGAACGTATAGGGGAGCACGTAATTAATATAAAAGAAGCAGATGAAAAAAGTCCATTGGGGGCACATTTTGCTTTGTTTCATGATAGGGACCCAGATTGCCTTCGTTTTAAAGGGATTTTGAAACCTAAGAGAAACAGACGGGGAGGTGATCATGAAAAATTGCTATATCAGATTGAGAACAGATGGATTTACAATTTAGGAACTTTAGTCCCAAATGGACTAAACTCTGACCTAAACCTGGTCCATTTTCTGCCTGAATATAAGAAGTGAATAATTGTAGCTAAACATCGTGTGCGAATGGTTGTGCTGTGTAAAAGGATATGTTTCCCTTCAGGGAGAAATGGATGTACTGCTGTCAAAGGATTAATTGGATTGTAGTAGCATGTCTATTTTGTCTTAGTATTAGCATACACGACAATCTTTTGGGACTATGAGGCTTTATGGTTAACTGTGCCTAGTAAATGTCACCTGCAAGCATAAATGGTGGACTGTTTAGCCTCAATACATTACTTGGTTACAAGGCGTTTTTAGGGCAGAAAAGAGGCATTTCTCCTATTGTGATGCGGTATAAAAGCGAGGCTTGGCTGTAAAAGAGGTGTTGCCATGAACATGGATCGAATCATGAATTCCGGGAACCAGAATGAGGCTTGGCTTGAGCTATTGCTTAAGAGGGAGAGCACACCCACTGCCTGTTATCCACAGCGTCATCACACTGAAGAAGCCCACGTGATGTGGGCGTAACGCGTATGTGGGCGTGGCAAGCTGCGAATGGCTGACGGGACGCTCCTTGATTTGTACACGCTGGAAGTTTGATGTCCGCAATCTGGGCCACACAGACCGGGTACCTGGTGTCGCGGGACGCCGCGACGGAACCGTGAGTTACTATAATTTGAAGGAAAAGGCAAAGGCCTCTGTTACCACAAAGTGGCTGTCAGAAGAGGAATCCGTATTCAAAGTGCCTGGGCTTGTTACATAGTGGCTGGAAAAGGCTAGTGTTTTTGATCTATTAGCCGCTGGCTCACAATAAGGCGGAATCAGGCCATTCAAGTGGTTGAAAGAATGGACTATGGTCTGTTGATGAAGTTGTACCTGGTGTGATTTACAATCTGTTGAAGATAAAGGTATTAAACGAACTGTTGCATCTGGGCCCAGTTGAAGTGGACATAAAAACGTAGCCTCATAGGTTCCACATGATATCAGTCTTTTTGAGATCGGCCGATCAAGATTGTATGCATGTGGTGTAACTGTTGATGTGTGTGCATTCAGGAGCGCTCCTGTTACGATAGTCTATGCAGCCTTTTAATGGGGGGGAGGCTATAGATCTGGGGAATTAGCTGGGGATTGGATTTACATTGATTAATAAAGTTTTGTACTTTTATAGTTCTTTGAGTGGCGGTCACCCTTTTTGTGCTATGAAAATTGAGTATAGAGACCTGCCTTCCCCTTAATTGGGTGAACTAATGTATCAAGGACCTGTTCACCGGATAATACTATATTTGGGTAATCAGTAACAAGCTGTTCCCCATCCCCTTCTTGCACCTCTGACACTGTAGTTGCCATTGGCAGGGATTGCTATGTATAGAGTGCTTGGGGATAATCAGTAACAAGCTGTTCCCCATCCCCTTCTTGCACCTCTGACACTGTAGTTGCCATTGGCAGGGATTGCTATGTATAGAGTGCTTGGGGGTAATCAGTAACAAGCTGCTCCCCATCCCCTTCTTGCACCTCTGACACTGTAGTTGCCATTGGCAGGGATTGCTATGTATAGAGTGCTTGGGGGTAATCAGTAACAAGCTGTTCCCCATCCCCTTCTTGCTCCTCTGACACTGTAGCTGCCATTGGCAGGGATTGCTATGTATAGAGTGCTTGGGGGTAATCAGTAACAAGCTGCTCCCATCCCCTTCTTGCACCTCTGACACTGTAGCTGCCATTGGCAGGGATTGCTATGTATAGAGTGCTTGGGGGTAATCAGTAACAAGCTGCTCCCCATCCCCTTCTTGCACCTCTGACACTGTAGTTGCCATTGGCAGGGATTGCTATGTATAGAGTGCTTGGGGGTAATCAGTAACAAGCTACTCCCCTTCCCATTCTTGCACCTCTGACGCTGTAGTTGCCATTGGCAGCGATTGCTATGTATAGAGTGCTTGGGGGTAATCAGTAACACAACACTGTTCCCCAGCCCCCTTCTTGCACCTCTGACGCTGTAGTTGCCATTGGCAGGGATTGCTATGTATAGAGTGCTTGGGGGTAATCAGTAACAAGCTCCTCCCCATCCCCTTCTTGCACCTCTGACACTGTAGTTGCCATTGGCAGGGATTGCTATGTATAGAGTGCTTGGGGGTAATCAGTAACAAGCTGTTCCCCATCCCCTTCTTGCACCTCTGACACTGTAGTTGCCATTGGCAGGGATTGCTATGTATAGAGTGCTTGGGGGTAATCAGTAACAAGCTGTTCCCCATCCCCTTCTTGCACCTCTGACACTGTAGTTGCCATTGGCAGGGATTGCTATGTATAGAGTGCTTGGGGGTAATCAGTAACAAGCTGCTCCCCATCCCCTTCTTGCACCTCTGACACTGTAGTGGCCATTGGCAGGGATTGCTATGTATAGAGTGCTTGGGGGTAATCAGTAACAAGCTGCTCCCCATCCCCTTCTTGCTCCTCTGACACTGTAGTTGCCATTGGCAGGGATTGCTATGTGTAGAGTGCTTGGGGGTAATCAGTAACAAGCTGCTCCCCATTCCCCTTCTTGCACCTCTGACACTGTAGTTGCCATTGGCAGGGATTGCTATGTATAGAGTGCTTGGGGGTAATCAGTAACAAGCTGCTCCCCATCCCCTTCTTGCTCCTCTGACACTGTAGTTGCCATTGGCAGGGATTGCTATGTATAGAGTGCTTGGGGTAATCAGTAACAAGCTGCTCCCCATCCCCTTCTTGCTCCTCTGACACTGTAGTTGCCATTGGCAGGGATTGCTATGTATAGAGTGCTTGGGGGTAATCAGTAACAAGCTGCTCCCCATTCCCCTTCTTGCACCTCTGACACTGTAGTTGCCATTGGCAGGGATTGCTATGTATAGAGTGCTTGGGGGTAATCAGTAACAAGCTGCTCCCCATCCCCTTCTTGCTCCTCTGACACTGTAGTTGCCATTGGCAGGGATTGCTATGTATAGAGTGCTTGGTGGTAATCAGTAACAAGCTGCTCCCCAGCCACTTCTTGCTCCTCTGACACTGTAGTTGCCATTGGCAGGGATTGCTATGTATAGAGTGCTTGGGGGTAATCAGTAACAAGCTGCTTCCCATCCCCTTCTTGTACCTCTGACACTGTAGTTGCCATTGGCAGGGATTGCTATGTATAGAGTGCTTGGGGGTAATCAGTAACAAGCTGCTCCCCATCCCCTTCTTGCTCCTCTGACACTGTAGTTGCCATTGACAGGGATTGCTATGTATAGAGTGCTTGGTGGTAATCAGTAACAAGCTGCTCCCCAGCCCCTTCTTGCTCCTCTGACACTGTAGTTGCCATTGGCAGGGATTGCTATGTATAGAGTGCTTGGGGGTAATCAGTAACAAGCTGCTCCCCATCCCCTTCTTGCTCCTCTGACACTGTAGTTGCCATTGGCAGGGATTGCTATGTATAGAGTGCTTGGTGATAATCAGTAACAAGCTGCTCCCCAGCCCCTTCTTGCTCCTCTGACACTGTAGTTGCCATTGGCAGGGATTGCTATGTATAGAGTGCTTGGGGGTAATCAGTAACAAGCTGTTCCCCATCCCCTTCTTGCACCTCTGACACTGTAGTTGCCATTGGCAGGGATTGCTATGTATAGAGTGCTTGGGGGTAATCAGTAACAAGCTGTTCCCCATCCCCTTCTTGCACCTCTGACACTGTAGTTGCCATTGGCAGGGGTTGCTATGTATAGAGTGCTTGGGGGTAATCAGTAACAAGCTGTTCCCCATCCCCTTCTTGTACCTCTGACACTGTAGTTGCCATTGGCAGGGATTGCTATGTATGGAGTGCTTGGGGGTAATTAGTAACAAGCTGCTCCCCATCCCCTTCTTGCTCCTCTGACACTGTAGTTGCCATTGGCAGGGATTGCTATGTATAGAGTGCTTGGGGGTAATCAGTAACAAGCTGCTCCCCATCCCCTTCTTGCACCTCTGACACTGTAGTTGCCATTGGCAGGGATTGCTATGTATAGAGTGCTTGGGGGTAATCAGTAACAAGCTGTTCCCCATCCCCTTCTTGCTCCTCTGACACTGTAGCTGCCATTGGCAGGGATTGCTATGTGTAGAGTGCTTGGGGGTAATCAGTAACAAGCTGCTCCCATCCCCTTCTTGCACCTCTGACACTGTAGTTGCCATTGGCAGGGATTGCTATGTATAGAGTGCTTGGGGGTAATCAGTAACAAGCTGCTCCCCATCCCCTTCTTGCACCTCTGACGCTGTAGTTGCCATTGGCAGGGATTGCTATGTATAGAGTGCTTGGGGGTAATCAGTAACACACTGTTCCCCAGCCCCCTTCTTGCACCTCTGACGCTGTAGTTGCCATTGGCAGGGATTGCTATGTATAGAGTGCTTGGGGGTAATCAGTAACAAGCTCCTCCCCATCCCCTTCTTGCACCTCTGACACTGTAGTTGCCATTGGCAGGGATTGCTATGTATAGAGTGCTTGGGGGTAATCAGTAACACACTGTTCCCCAGCCCCCTTCTTGCTCCTCTGACACTGTAGCTGCCATTGGCAGGGATTGCTATGTATAGAGTGCTTGGGGGTAATCAGTAACAAGCTCCTCCCCATCCCCTTCTTGCACCTCTGACACTGTAGTTGCCATTGGTAGGGATTGCTATGTATAGAGTGCTTGGGGGTAATCAGTAACAAGCTGTTCCCCATCCCCTTCTTGCACCTCTGACACTGTAGTTGCCATTGGCAGGGATTGCTATGTATAGAGTGCTTGGGGGTAATCAGTAACAAGCTGTTCCCCATCCCCTTCTTGCACCTCTGACACTGTAGTTGCCATTGGCAGGGGTTGCTATGTATAGAGTGCTTGGGGGTAATCAGTAACAAGCTGTTCCCCATCCCCTTCTTGTACCTCTGACACTGTAGTTGCCATTGGCAGGGATTGCTATGTATGGAGTGCTTGGGGGTAATTAGTAACAAGCTGCTCCCCATCCCCTTCTTGCTCCTCTGACACTGTAGTTGCCATTGGCAGGGATTGCTATGTATAGAGTGCTTGGGGGTAATCAGTAACAAGCTGCTCCCCATCCCCTTCTTGCACCTCTGACACTGTAGTTGCCATTGGCAGGGATTGCTATGTATAGAGTGCTTGGGGGTAATCAGTAACAAGCTGTTCCCCATCCCCTTCTTGCTCCTCTGACACTGTAGCTGCCATTGGCAGGGATTGCTATGTGTAGAGTGCTTGGGGGTAATCAGTAACAAGCTGCTCCCATCCCCTTCTTGCACCTCTGACACTGTAGTTGCCATTGGCAGGGGTTGCTATGTATAGAGTGCTTGGGGGTAATCAGTAACAAGCTGTTCCCCATCCCCTTCTTGTACCTCTGACACTGTAGTTGCCATTGGCAGGGATTGCTATGTATGGAGTGCTTGGGGGTAATTAGTAACAAGCTGCTCCCCATCCCCTTCTTGCTCCTCTGACACTGTAGTTGCCATTGGCAGGGATTGCTATGTATAGAGTGCTTGGTGGTAATCAGTAACAAGCTGCTCCCCAGCCCCTTCTTGCTCCTCTGACACTGTAGTTGCCATTGGCAGGGATTGCTATGTATAGAGTGCTTGGTGGTAATCAGTAACAAGCTGCTCCCCAGCCCCTTCTTGCTCCTCTGACACTGTAGCTGCCATTGGCAGGGATTGCTATGTATAGAGTGCTTGGGGGTAATCAGTAACAAGCTCCTCCCCATCCCCTTCTTGCACCTCTGACACTGTAGTTGCCATTGGCAGGGATTGCTATGTATAGGCCCTGATTCACAAAGCGGTGATAACTCAGTTATCACGCCTAAAAGACTTTAGGCGTGATAAGCCGTGCAAAGCTGAGTTATCACCGATTTGTGCTGCTCTTCGCGCGAAGCTCCCGCGCGCAAAGTTTTGCGCGCGTAGCGCACCGCGCTGCGCGTGCAAAGTCCCATAGGGCTCAATGGACGCTGCGCGCGAAGCACGGTACACTGCGCGCGCAGCGTGGTGCGCTACGCGCGCAAAACTTTGCGCGCGGGAGATCGCGCGAGTTTCTTCTTATCACGCCTAAACTGAGTTTAGGCGTGATAAAGGGCTTTTTACAGGCGTGCAAACACTTTGCACCGCTTTGTGAATCAAGCCCATAGAGTGCTTGGGGGTAATCAGTAACAAGCTGTTCCCCATCCCCCTCTTGCTCCTCTGACACTGTAATTGCCATTGGCAGGGATTGCTATGTATAGAGTGCTTGGTGGTAATCAGTAACAAGCTGCTCCCCATCCCCTTCTTGCACCTCTGACACTGTAGTTGCCATTGGCAGGGATTGCTATGTATAGAGTGCTTGGGGGTAATCAGTAACAAGCTGCTCCCATCCCCTTCTTGCACCTCTGACACTGTAGTTGCCATTGGCAGGGATTGCTATGTATAGAGTGCTTGGGGGTAATCAGTAACAAGCTGCTCCCCATCCCCTTCTTGCACCTCTGACACTGTAGTTGCCATTGGCAGGGATTGCTATGTATAGAGTTTTTGGGGGTAATCAGTAGTGTTGGGCGAACATCTAGATGTTCGGGTTCGGGCCGAACAGGCCGAACATGGCCGCGATGTTCGGGTGTTCGACCCGAACTCCGAACATAATGGAAGTCAATGGGGACCCGAACTTTTGTGGTTTGTAAAGCCTCCTTACATGCTACATACCCCAAATTTACAGGGTATGTGCACCTTGGGAGTGGGTACAAGAGGAAAAAAAAATTTAGCAAAAAGAGCTTATAGTTTTTGAGAAAATCGATTTTAAAGTTTCAAAGGGAAAACTGTCTTTTAAATGCGGGAAATGTCTGTTTTCTTTGCACAGGTAACATGCTTTTTGTCGGCATGCAGTCATAAATGTAATACATATAAGAGGTTCCAGGAAAAGGGACCGGTAATGCTAACCCAGCAGCAGCACACGTGATGGAACAGGAGGAGGGTGGCGCAGGAGGAGAAGGCCACGCTTTGAGACACAACAACCCAGGCCTTGCATGAGGACAAGAAGCGTGCGGATAGCATGCTTTGTACCACCATGCAGTCATAAATGTAATAAAGATAAGTGGTTCAATAAACAGGGACCACGCGGCAACGCTAACCCAGCAGCAGCACACGTGATGGAACAGGAGGAGGCGCAGGAGGAGAAGGCCACGCTTTGTGAGACACAACAACCCAGGCCTTGCATGAGGACAAAAAGCGTGCGGATAGCATGCTTTGTACCGCCATGTAGTCATAAATGTAATAAAGATAAGAGGTTCAATAAACAGGGACCACGCGGCAACGCTAACCCAGCAGCAGCAGCAGCAGCAGCACACGTGATGGAACAGGAGGAGGCGCAGGAGGAGAAGGCCACGCTTTGTGAGACACAACAACCCAGGCCTTGCATGAGGACAAAAAGCGTGCGGATAGCATGCTTTGTACCGCCATGTAGTCATAAATGTAATAAAGATAAGAGGTTCAATAAACAGGGACCACGCGGCAACGGTAACCCAGCAGCAGCAGCAGCAGCAGCAGCACACGTGATGGAACAGGAGGAGGCGCAGGAGGAGAAGGCCACGCTTTGTGAGACACAACAACCCAGGCCTTGCATGAGGACAAAAAGCGTGCGGATAGCATGCTTTGTACCGCCATGTAGTCATAAATGTAATAAAGATAAGAGGTTCCATAAACAGGGACCGGCAACGGTAACCCAGCAGCAGCAGCAGCAGCAGCAGCACACGTGATGGAACAGGAGGAGGCGCAGGAGGAGAAGGCCACGCTTTGTGAGACACAACAACCCAGGCCTTGCATGAGGACAAAAAGCGTGCGGATATAGCAGCAATGCTTTTTGCCGCCATGCAGTCATAAATGTAATACAGATGAGAGGTTCAATAAACAGGGACCGGAAACGCTAAACCATCCCAGATGTTCATCGGTCAGGTTACTTGGTTGGGGTCCAGGAGTGTTGCGTAGTCGTTTCCAATCCAGGATTGATTCATTTTAATTTGAGTCAGACGGTCTGCATTTTCTGTGGAGAGGCGGATACGCCGATCTGTGATGATGCCTCCGGCAGCACTGAAACAGCGTTCCGACATAACGCTGGCTGCCGGGCAAGCCAGCACCTCTATTGCGTACATTGCCAGTTCGTGCCAGGTGTCTAGCTTCATGCCCGGTTTCAGGTCCAGCGGTGCCAGCCACAAATCCGTCTGTTCCTTTATTCCCCTCCAAATTTCCTCCCCTGTGTGCTGCTTATCCCCAAGGCAGATCAGCTTCAGCAACGCTTGCTGACGCATGCCAACAGCTGTGCTGCACTGCTTCCACGATCCTACTGCTGCTGGTGCTGGGTTAGCATTTCCGGATGAGGTACAGCTTTGAGATGCGTTGGAGGAGAAGGAGTCAGAGAGGTAGGTGCTGCTGTTGTTATCCAGCTGTTTGCGGCGTGGGCAACACCCGCGCCGTAGCAGGTGAGGAATCGCTGCCAGGCTCCACAAGGTTCACCCAGTGCGCGGTAAGGGAGATGTATCGACCCTGGCCGAACGAACTCGTCCAGGTGTCAGTGGTGAGGTGAACCTTGCAGGCAACGGCATTCTTCAAGCTTCGGGTTATTTAGCTGACCACGTGCTCATGCAACTCAGGCACTGCAGAGCGCGCAAAGTGGTAGCGGCTGGGAACAACGTAACGTGGGATGGCCACTGACATCATGCCCTTGAAGCTGTTTGTCTCCACCACTCGATATGGCAGCATTTCGCAGGCCAGAAGCTTGGCTATGCTGGCTGGCTGTTACTGCCACGGCCCGGGGGTCATTTGCTGGCAATTTCCTCTTGTGCTCAAACATCTCAGAGACAGACAACTCAACCGTAGCGCTGCACACCGAAGGGCTGTTGGTTGTTGTGTTTGATGAACACTGGGAGACCTCAAGAGCACTAGTCCGGAAAGTGACAGTGTCAGCATCGTCTGATGTTTGTGAATGTTGTGAACCACGCAATGGCTGGGCTACTGCTGCTGCTGAGGCGGGTCTGGTGGTGAGTCTGGTGAACCCAAGGGAGGCAGTGTTGCTGGTGGTACCCTGTCCTGCCGCGTTTGCCCACAGAGTGGGATGTTTGGATAGAATGTGGCGGCTCATGCTGGTGGTGGAGAGGTTGTTAATACTTTTCCCCCTGCTCAGGCGGGTCTTGCACACCTTGCAAATCGCCATGGTAACATCCTCAGTGCAGTCTTCAAAGAAAGCCCAGACTTTAACTGGCTGAGGACTCGGACCTCGTGCGTGATGTGCTGGTGCTGCTTAACCCACTGCTGGACGCTTGAGAGGTCATCCAAGTAATTATCTGGTCCTGTTCTTTTGGATCTGTGAGGGTTGTTGTCCTGGACAACATGGGCAGTATTGAGTGGGTTTTCTTGGGTGCTCCCCTGTGGCCTGTACGTGAACCGTCAGGGGAAACACCTCTTCCCTTGCCCCTCCCTCTTTCAACGGATTTCTTCCTCATTTCACTTATCCTTAAAGTACACGCTGACTGGCAGCAGTACAGTGGCAGTACAGAAATGCTATACAGTGGTGGGTGAGCGGTGTACCACTATTGTCAGCAGTGACACAGAGCACAATGCTATACAGTGGCGGGTGAGCGGTGTACTACTGTTCCCAGCAGACACAGAGTGGAAGTAAACACAATGCTATATAGTGTGGCTGAGCCGTGTACACAGAGTGGCATTAAACACAATGCTATATAGTCTGCTATATAGTCACCCCGAACAGGGTGATGTTCTGCAGAACCCGAACAGTGGCAAACACTGTTCGCCCAACACTACTGGGAGGGAACGCAGATTTTAGTACCTAAACACACGATACAACATGTTTTCCGGGGTCGGACTCTGAGGCACATACAGATGGTCCCGATCATCATCCTCATCATACAACTCTTCTCCTGAGTCTGACCCACCCACCACCTCTGCCACCCCAACATCCCCAGACACAGACCCCTCATCGTCCTCAACATTAACTTGGGATGCTGGCCTGAGCCAGACCTCCTCCTCCACATCAGGCCCCATCATCTCCTCAATGGCAGCCCTCATTAATCGCTCTGGCGACGGACTGATGGACACAACGTTCTCCTCCGGGGAGGGCTGCTGCTGACCACTGGCTGCTGGGGTGGATGTTATAGCTTGCGTGGGGCGTTGGCTGTTGCTGTTGTTGGGAGTGCTGCTCACAGCGGAGGTCTCTGGGGAACTCATGTTGAGCTCATATAGTGGTTGACGGTGAGTGGAGTATTACTGATCCCAGCAATATACACACTGACTGGCAGAGTACGCAATGCTATATAGTGTGGCTGAGCGGTGTACACAGAGTGGCAGTAAACACAATGCTATATAGTCTGGCTGAGCGAGCGGTGTACTACTGTTCCCAGCAGAATCAGAGTGGCAGTAAACAATGGTATATAGTCTGGCTGAGCGGTGTACACAGAGTGTCAGTAAACAATGGTATATAGTCTGGCTGAGCGAGCGGTGTACTACTGTTCCCAGCAGAATCAGAGTGGCAGTAAACAATGGTATATAGTCTGGCTGAGCGGTGTACACAGAGTGTCAGTAAACAATGGTATATAGTCTGGCTGAGCGGTGTACACACAATGCTATATAGTCTGCTATATAGTGTCAGTAAACAATGGTATATAGTCTGGCTGAGCGAGCGGTGTACTACTGTTCCCAGCAGAATCAGAGTGGCAGTAAACAATGGTATATAGTCTGGCTGAGCGGTGTACACAGAGTGTCAGTAAACAATGGTATATAGTCTGGCTGAGCGAGCGGTGTACTACTGTTCCCAGCAGAATCAGAGTGGCAGTAAACAATGGTATATAGTCTGGCTGAGCGGTGTACACAGAGTGTCAGTAAACAATGGTATATAGTCTGGCTGAGCGGTGTACACACAATGCTATATAGTCTGCTATATAGTGTCAGTAAACAATGGTATATAGTCTGGCTGAGCGAGCGGTGTACTACTGTTCCCAGCAGAATCAGAGTGGCAGTAAACAATGGTATATAGTCTGGCTGAGCGGTGTACACAGAGTTTCAGTAAACAATGGTATATAGTCTGGCTGAGCGGTGTACACAGAGTGTCAGTAAACAATGGTATATAGTCTGGCTGAGCGGTGTACACAGAGTGGCAGTAAACACAATGCTATATAGTCTGGCTGAGCGAGCGGTGTACTACTGTTCCCAGCAGAATCAGAGTGGCAGTAAACAATGGTATATAGTCTGGCTGAGCGGTGTACACAGAGTGTCAGTAAACAATGGTATATAGTCTGGCTGAGCGGTGTACACAGAGTGTCAGTAAACAATGGTATATAGTCTGGCTGAGCGGTGTACACAGAGTGGCAGTAAACACAATGCTATATACTCTGGCTGAGCGAGCGGTGTACTACTGTTCCCAGCAGACACAGAACAGTGAACAGAATGCTATATAGTGTGGCTGAGCGAGCGGTGTACCACTATTCCCAGCAGACACAGAACAGTGAACAGAATGCTATATAGTGTGGCTGAGCGGGCGGTGTACCACTATTCCCAGCAGACACAGAACAGTGAACAGAATGCTATATAGTGTGGATGAGCGAGCGGTGTACCACTATTCCCAGCAGACACAGAACAGTAAACAGAATGCTATATAGTGTGGCTGAGCGAGCGGTGTACCACTATTCCCAGCAGACACAGAACAGTGAACAGAATGCTATATAGTGTGGCTGAGCGAGCGGTGTACCACTATTCCCAGCAGACACAGAACAGTGCACAGAATGCTATATAGTGTGGCTGAGCGAGCGGTGTACCACTATTCCCAGCAGACACAGAACAGTAAACAGAATGCTATATAGTGTGGCTGAGCGAGCGGTGTACCACTATTCCCAGCAGACACAGAACAGTAAACAGAATGCTATATAGTGTGGCTGAGCGAGCGGTGTACCACTATTCCAAGCAGACACAGAACAGTGAACAGAATGCTATATAGTGTGGCTGAGCGAGCGGTGTACCACTATTCCCAGCAGACACAGAGTGGCAGTAAACAGAATGCTATATAGTGTGGCTGAGCGAGGTACACAGAGTGGCAGTAAACAGAATGCTATATAGTGTGGCTGAGCAAGCGGTGTACTACTATTCCCAGCAGACACAGAGTGGCAGTAAACAGAATGCTATATAGTGTGGCTGAGCGAGGTACACAGAGTGGCAGTAAACAGAATGCTATATAGTGTGGCTGAGCAAGCGGTGTACTACTGTTCCCAGCAGTGACACAATGACAGGGGGGACCCTGGCTAGCGTGGCTGGAGCGCGAACTACCCTGCCTGCCTACCCAAAGCTAAACCCACAGACAAATGGCGGAGATATGACGTGGTTCGGGTATTTATTTACCCGAACCACGTGACCGTTCGGCCAATCAGAGCGCGTTCGGGTCCGAACCACGTGACCCGTTCGGCCAATCACAGCGCTAGCCGAACGTTCGGGGAACGTTCGGCCATGCGCTCTTAGTTCGGCCATATGGCCGAACGGTTTGGCCGAGCACCGTCAGGTGTTCGGCCGAACTCGAACATCACCCGAACAGGGTGATGTTCTGCAGAACCCGAACAGTGGCGAACACTGTTCGCCCAACACTAGTAATCAGTAACAAGCTGCTCCCCATCCCCTTCTTGTACCTCTGACACTGTAGATGCCATTGGCAGGGATTGCTATGTATAGAGTGCTTGGGGGTAATCAGTAACAAGCTGCTCCCATCCCCTTCTTGCACCTCTGACACTGTAGTTGCCATTGGCAGGGATTGCTATGTATAGAGTGCTTGGGGGTAATCAGTAACAAGCTGCTCCCATCCCCTTCTTGCACCTCTGACACTGTAGTTTCCATTGGCAGGGATTGCTATGTATAGAATGCTTGGGGGTAATCAGTAACAAGCTGCTCCCCATCCCCTTCTTGCACCTCTGACACTGTAGTTGCCATTGGCAGGGATTGCTATGTATAGATTGCTTGGGGGTAATCAGTAACAAGCTGCTCCCCATCCCCTTCTTGCTCCTCTGACACTGTAGTTACCATTGGCAGGGATTGCTATGTATAGAATGCTTGGGGGTAATCAGTAACAAGCTGCTCCCCATCCCCTTCTTGCACCTCTGACACTGTAGTTGCCATTGGCAGGGATTGCTATGTATAGAGTGCTTGGGGGTAATCAGTAACAAGCTGTTCCCCATCCTCTTCTTGCACCTCTGACACTGTAGTTGCCATTGGCAGGGATTGCTATGTATAGAGTGCTTGGGGGTAATCAGTAACAAGCTGCTCCCCATCCCCTTCTTGCACCTCTGACACTGTAGTTGCCATTGGCAGGGATTGCTATGTATAGAGTGCTTGGGGGTAATCAGTAACAAGCTGCTTCCCATCCTCTTCTTGCACCTCTGACACTGTAGTTGCCATTGGCAGGGATTGCTATGTATAGAGTGCTTGGGGGTAATCAGTAACAAGCTGCTCCCCATCCCCTTCTTGCACCTCTGACACTGTAGTTGCCATTGGCAGGGATTGCTATGTATAGAATGCTTGGGGGTAATCAGTAACAAGCTGCTTCCCATCCCCTTCTTGCACCTCTGACACTGTAGTTGCCATTGGCAGGGATTGCTATGTATAGAGTGCTTGGGGGTAATCAGTAACAAGCTGCTCCCCATCCCCTTCTTGCACCTCTGACACTGTAGTTGCCATTGGCAGGGATTGCTATGTATAGAGTGCTTGGGGGTAATCAGTAACAAGCTGCTCCCCATCCCATTCTTGCACCTCTGACACTGTAGTTGCCATTGGCAGGGATTGCTATGTATAGAGTGCTTGGGGGTAATCAGTAACAAGCTGCTCCCCATCCCCTTCTTGCACCTCTGACACTGTAGTTGCCATTGGCAGGTTCTGGTGTGCCTTATCAGTTGTTATGTATAGAGTGCGGGGGGGGGGGGGGGGCAATGTAAAACTTGTTTAAAGGCCCACAGCTCCTTAGCTACGCCACTGAGGCGAGGAGTTCGGTTGTGAGATGATAAGAGGATAGCGAGGAGGCCGGGGTATGAGATGATGAGAGGAAGGCGAGGAGGCCAGGGTATGAGATGATGGGAGAAAGATGAGGAGGCCGGGGTATGAGGTGATGGGAGGAAGGAGAGGAGGCCGAGGTATGAGATGATGGGAGGAAGGCAAGGAGGCTGGGGTATGAGATGATGGGAGGAAGGCGAGGAGGCAGGGGTATGAGATGATGGGAGGAAGGCGAGGAGGCCGGGGTATGAGATGATGGGAGGAAGGCAAGGAGGCCGGGGTATGAGATGATGGGAGGAAGGCGAGGAGGCCGGGGTATGAGATGATGGGAGGAAGGCGAGGAGGCCAGGGTATGAGATGATGGGAGGAAGGCGAGGAGGCTGGGGGTATGAGATGATGGGAGGAAGGCGAGGAGGCCAGGGTATGAGATGATGGGAGGAAGGCGAGGAGGCTGGGGTATGAGATGATGGGAGAAAGGCGAGGAGGCCGGGGTATGAGATGATGGGAGGAAGATGAGGAGGCCGGGGTATGAGGTGATGGGAGGAAGGCGAGGAGGCCAGGGTATGAGATGATGGGAGGAAGGCGAGGAGGTCGGGGTATGAGATGATGGGAGGAAGGCAAGGAGGCCGGGGTTTGAGATGATGGGAGGAAGGCGAGGAGGTCGGTTGTGAGATGATGGGAGGAAGGCAAGGAGGCCGGTTGTGAGATGATGGGAGGAAGGCGAGGAGGCTGGGGTATGAGATGATGGGAGGAAGGCGAGAAGGCCGGGGTATGAGATGATGGGAGGAAGGCGAGGAGGCCGGGGTATGAGATGATGGGAGGAAGGCGAGGAAGCTGGGGTATGAGATGATGGGAGAAAGGTGAGGAGTCCGGGGTATGAAATGATGGGAAGAAGGTGAGGAGGCCGGGGTACGAGATGATGGGAGGAAGGCAAGGAGGTCAGTTGTGAGATGATGGGAGGAAGGTGAGGAGGCCGAGGTATGAGATGATGGGAGGAAGGCGAGGAGGCCGGGGGTATGAGATGGAGGGAGGATGGCGAGGAGGCCAGGGTATGAGATGATGGGAAGAAGGCGAGGAGGTCGGTTGTGAGATGATGGGAGGAAGGCAAGGAGGCCGGGGTATGAGATGATGGGAAGAAGGCGAGGAGGTCGGTTGTGAGATGATGGGAGGAAGGCAAGGAGGACGGGGTATGAGATGATGGGAGGAAGGCAAGGAGGCTGGGGTATGAGATGATGGGAGGAAGGCGAGGAGGCTGGGGTATGAGATGATAAGAGGAAGGCGAGGAGGCCGGGGTATGAGATGATGGGAGGAAGGCGAGGAGGCCGGGGTATGAGATGATGGGAGGAAGGCGAGGAGGCCGGGGTATGAGATGATGGGAGGAAGATGAGGAGGCCGAGGTATGAGATGATTGGAGGAAGATGAGGAGGCCGGGGTATGAGATGATGGGAAGAAGGCGAGGAGGTCGGTTGTGAGATGATGGGAGGAAGGCGAGGAGGGCGGGGTATGAGATGATGGGAGGAAGGCGAGGAGGCCGGGGTATGAGATGATGGGAGGAAGGCAAGGAGGCCGGGGTATGAGACGATGGGAAGAAGGCGAGGAGGTCGGTTGTGAGATGATGGGAAGAAGGCGAGGAGGTCGGTTGTGAGATGATGGGAGGAAGGCAAGGAGGCCGGGGTATGAGATGATGGGAGGAAGGCGAGGAGGCCGGGGTATGAGATGATGGAAGGAAAGCGAGGAGGCCGGGGTATGAGATGATGGGAGTAAGGCAAGGAGGCCGGGGTATGAGATGATGGGAGGAAGACGAGAAGGTCGGGGTATGAGATGATGGGAGGAAGGCGAGGAGGCCGGGGTATGAGATGATGGGAGGAAGGCGAGGAGGCCGGGGTATGAGATGATGGGAGGAAGGCGAGGAGGCCGTGGTATGAGATGATGGGAGGAAGGCAAGGAGGCCGGGGTATGAGATGATGGGAGGAAGGCGAGTAGGTCGGTTGTGAGATGATGGGAGGAAGGCAACGAGGCCGGTTGTGAGATGATGGGAGGAAGGCGAGGAGGCCGGGGTATGAGATGATGGGAGGAAGGCGAGGAGGTCGATTGTGAGATGATGGGAGGAAGGCAAGGAGGCCGGTTGTGAGATGATGGGAGGAAGGCGAGGAGGCCGGGGTATGAGATGATGGGAGGACTGCGAGGAGGTCGATTGTGAGATGATGGGAGGAAGGCAAGGAGACCGGGGTATGAGATGATGGGAGGAAGGCGAGAAGGCCGGGGTATGAGATGATGGGAGGAAGGTGAGGAGGTTGGTTGTGAGATGATGGGAGGAAGGCAAGGAGGCCGGGGTATAAGATGATGGGAGGAAGGTGAGGAGGTTGGTTGTGAGATGATGGGAGGAAGGTGAGGAGGCCAGGGTATGAGATGATGGGAAGAAGGCGAGGAGGTCGGTTGTGAGATGATGGGAGGAAGGCAAGGAGGCCGGGGTATGAGATGATGGGAAGAAGGCGAGGAGGCCGGGGTATGAGATGATGGGAGGAAGGCGAGGAGGCCGGGGTATGAGATGATGGGAGGAAAGCGAGGAGGCCGTGGTATGAGATGATGGGAGGAAGGCAAGGAGGCCGGGGTATGAGATGATGGGAGGAAGGCGAGAAGGTCGGGGTATGAGATGATGGGAGGATGGGGAGGAGGCCAGGGGTATGAGATGATGGGAGGATGGCGAGGAGGACGGGGGTATGAGATGATGGGAGGAAGGCGAAGAGGCCGGGGTATGAGATAATGGGAGGAAGGCGAGGAGGACGGGGTATGATGAGATGATGGGAGGAAGGCGAGGAGGCCGGGGTATGAGATGATGGGAGGAAGGTGAGGAGGCCGTGGTATGAGATGATGGGAGGAAGGTGAGGAGGCCAGGGTATGAGATGATGGGAGGAAGGCGAGGAGGTCGATTGTGAGATGATGGGAGGAAGGCAAGGAGGCCGGGGTATGAGATGATGGGAGGAAGGCGAGAAGGCCGGGGTATGAGATGATGGGAGGAAGGCGAGGAGGCCGGGGTATGAGATGATGGGAGGAAGGTGAGGAGGCCGGGGTATGAGATGATGGGAGGAAGGTGAGGAGGCCGGGGTTTGAGATGATGGGAGGAAGGTGAGGAGGCCAGGGTATGAGATGATGGGAGGAAGGCGAGGAGGTCGATTGTGAGATGATGGGAGGAAAGCAAGGAGGCCGGGGTATGAGATGATGGGAGGAAGGCGAGAAGGCCGGGGTATGAGATGATGGGAGGAAGGCGAGGAGGCCGGGGTATGAGATGATGGGAGGAAGGTGAAGAGGCCGGGGTATGAGATGATGGGAGGAAGGTGAGGAGGCCGGGGTATGAGATGATGGGAGGAAGGCGAGGAGGCCGAGGTATGAGATGATGGGAGGAAGGTGAGGAGGCCAGGGTATGAGATGATGGGAAGAAGGCGAGGAGGTCGGTTGTGAGAAGATGGGAGGAAGGCAAGGAGGCCGGGGTATGAGATGATGGGAGGAAGGCGAGGAGGCCGTGGTATGAGATGATGGGAAGAAGGCGAGGAGGCCGGGGTATGAGATGATGGGAGGAAGGCGAGGAGGCTGGGGGTATGAGATGATGGGAGGATGGCGAGGAGGACGGGGGTATGAGATGATGGGAGGAAGGCGAAGAGGCCGGGGTATGAGATGATGGGAGGAAGGCGAGGAGGCTGGGGTATGAGATGATGGGAGGAAGGCGAGGAGGCTGGGGTATGAGATGATGGGAGGAAGTCAAGGAGGCCGGGGTATGAGATGATGGGAGGAAGGCAAGGAGGTCAGTTGTGAGATGATGGGAGGAAGGCGAGGAGGCCGGGGTATGAGATGGTGGGAGGAAGGCGAGGAGGCCGGGGTATGAGATGATGGGAGGAAAACGAGGAGGCCGGGGTATGAGATGATGGGAGGAAGGCAAGGAGGCCGGGGTATGAGATGATGGGAGGAAGGCGAGAAGGTCGGGGTATGAGATGATGGGAGGATGGCGAGAAGGCCGGGGGTATGAGATGATGGGAGGATGGCGAGGAGGACGGGGGTATGAGATGATGGGAGGAAGGCGAAGAGGCCGGGGTATGAGATAATGGGAGGAAGGCGAGGAGGTCGGGGTATGAGATGATGGGAGGAAGGCGAGGAGGTCGGGGTATGAGATGATGGGAGGAAGGCGAGGAGGCCAAGGTATGAGATGATGGGAGGAAGGCCAGGAGGACGGGGTATGAGATGATGGGAGGAAGGTGAGGAGGTCGGTTGTGAGATGATGGGAGGAAGGCGAGGAGGCCGGGGTATGAGATGATGGGAGCAAGGCGAGGAGGTCGGGGTATGAGATGATGGGAGGAAGGCGAGGAGGTCGGGGTATGAGATGATGGGAGGAAGGCGAGGAGGTCGGGGTATAAGATGATGGGAGGAAGGCGAGGAGGTAGGTGTATGAGATGATGGGAGGAAGGCCAGTAGGACGGGGTATGAGATGATGGGAGGAAGGTGAGGAGGTCGGTTGTGAGATGATGGGAGGAAGGCAAGGAGGCTGGGGTATGAGATGATGGGAGGAAGGCGAGGAGGCTGGGGTATGAGATGATGGGAGGAAGGCGAGGAGGTCGGGGTATGAGATGATGGGAGGAAGGCGAGGAGGCCAAGGTATGAGATGATGGGAGGAAGGCCAGGAGGACGGGGTATGAGATGATGGGAGGAAGGTGAGGAGGTCGGTTGTGAGATGATGGGAGGAAGGCGAGGAGGCCGGGGTATGAGATGATGGGAGCAAGGCGAGGAGGTCGGGGTATGAGATGATGGGAGGAAGGCGAGGAGGTCGGGGTATGAGATGATGGGAGGAAGGCGAGGAGGTCGGGGTATGAGATGATGGGAGGAAGGCGAGGAGGTAGGTGTATGAGATGATGGGAGGAAGGCCAGTAGGACGGGGTATGAGATGATGGGAGGAAGGTGAGGAGGTCGGTTGTGAGATGATGGGAGGAAGGCAAGGAGGCTGGGGTATGAGATGATGGGAGGAAGGCGAGGAGGCTGGGGTATGAGATGATGGGAGGAAGTCAAGGAGGCCGGGGTATGAGATGATGGGAGGAAGGCAAGGAGGTCAGTTGTGAGATGATGGGAGGAAGGCGAGGAGGCCGGGGTATGAGATGGTGGGAGGAAGGCGAGGAGGTCGGGGTATGAGATGATGGGAGGAAGGCGAGGAGGTCGGGGTATGAGATGATGGGAGGAAGGCGAGGAGGTCGGGGTATGAGATGATGGGAGGAAGGCAAGGAGGACGGGGTATGAGATGATGGGAGGAAGGTGAGGAGGTCAGTTGTGAGATGATGGGAGGAAGGCAAGGAGGCAGGGGTATGAGATGATGGGAGGAAGGTGAGGAGGTCGGTTGTGAGATGATGGGAGGAAGGCAAGGAGGCTGGGGTATGAGATGATGGGAGGAAGGCGAGGAGGCTGGGGTATGAGATGATGGGAGGAAGGCGAGGAGGACGGGGTATGAGATTATGGGAGGAAGGCAAGGAGGCCGAGGTATGAGATGATGGGAGGAAGGCGAGGAGGCTGGGGTATGAGATGATGGGAGGAAGGCGAGGAGGCTGGGGTATGAGATGATGGGAGGAAGGCGAGGAGGACGGGGTATGAGATTATGGGAGGAAGGCAAGGAGGCTGGGGTATGAGATGATGGGAGGAAGGCGAGGAGGCTGGGGTATGAGATGATGGGAGGAAGGCAAGGAGGACGGGGTATGAGATGATGGGAGGAAGGCAAGGAGGCTGGGGTATGAGATGATGGGAGGAAGGCGAGGAGGCTGGGGTATGAGATGATGGGAGGAAGGCAAGGAGGCCGGGGTATGAGATGATGGGAGGAAGGCGAGGAGGCCGGGGTATGAGATGATGGGAGGAAGGTGAGGAGGCCGGGGTATGAGATGATGGGAGGAAGGTGAGGAGGCCGGGGTATGAGATGATGGGAGGAAGGCGAGGAGGCCGAGGTATGAGATGATGGGAGGAAGGTGAGGAGGCCAGGGTATGAGATGATGGGAAGAAGGCGAGGAGGTCGGTTGTGAGATGATGGGAGGAAGGCAAGGAGGCTGGGGTATGAGATGATGGGAAGAAGGCGAGGAGGCCGGGGTATGAGATGATGGGAGGAAAGCGAGGAGGCCGGGGTATGAGATGATGGGAGGAAGGCAAGGAGGCCGGGGTATGAGATGATGGGAGGAAGGCGAGAAGGTCGGGGTATGAGATGATGGGAGGATGGCGAGGAGGCCGGGGGTATGAGATGATGGGAGGTTGGCGAGGAGGCCGGGGTATTAGATGATGGGAGGAAGGCGAGGAGGCCGGGGTATGAGATGATGGGAGGAAGGCAAGGAGGCCGGGGTATGAGACGATAGGAGGAAGGTGAGGAGGTCGGTTGTGAAATGATGGGAGGAAGGCAAGGAGGCCGGTTGTGAGATGATGGGAGGAAGGCGAGGAGGCCGGGGTATGAGATGATGGGAGGAAGGCGAGAAGGCCGGTTGTGAGATGATGGGAGGAAGGCAAGGAGGCTGGGGTATGAGATGATGGGAAGAAGGCGAGGAGGCCGGGGTATGAGATGATGGGAGGAAGGCGAGGAGGCCGGGGTATGAGATGATGGGAGGAAAGCGAGGAGGCCGGGGTATGAGATGATGGGAGGAAGGCGAGGTGGCCGAGGTATGAGATGATGGGAGGAAGGCGAGGAGGTCGGGGTATGAGATGATGGGAGGAAGGCAAGGAGGACAGGGTATGAGATGATGGGAGGAACGTGAGGAGGTCAGTTGTGAGATGATGGGAGGAAGGCAAGGAGGCCGGGGTATGAGATGATGGGAGGAAGGCGAGGAGGTCGATTGTGAGATGATGGGAGGAAGGCAAGGAGACCGGGGTATGAGATGATGGGAGGAAGGCAAGAAGGCCGGGGTATGAGATGAAGGGAGGAAGGCGAGGAGGCCGGGGTATGAGATGATGGGAGGAAGGTGAGGAGGCCGGGGTCTGAAATGATGGGAGGAAGGTGAGGAGGCCGGGCTATGAGATGATGGGAGGAAGGCGAGGAGGCCGAGGTATGAGATGATCGGAGGAAGGTGAGGAGGCCAGGGTATGAGATGATGGGAAGAAGGCGAGGAGGTCGGTTGTGAGATGATGGAAGGAAGGCAAGGAGGCTGGGGTATGAGATGATGGGAAGAAGGCGAGGAGGCCGGGGGTATGAGATGATGGGAGGAAGGCAAGGAGGTCAGTTGTGAGATGATGGGAGGAAGGCGAGGAGGCCGGGGTATGAGATGATGGGAGGAAGGCGAGGAGGTCGGGGTATGAGATGATGGGAGGAAGGCGAGGAGGTCGGGGTATGAGATGATGGGAGGAAGGCGAGGAGGTCGGTTGTGAGATGATGGGAGGAAGGCAAGGAGGCTGGGGTATGAGATGATGGGAAGAAGGCGAGGAGGCCGGGGTATGAGATGATGGGAGGAAGGCGAGGAGGCCGGGGTATGAGATGATGGGAGGAAAGCGAGGAGGCCGGGGTATGAGATGATGGGAGTAAGGCAAGGAGGCCGGGGTATGAGATGATGGGAGGAAGGCGAGAAGGTCGGGGTATGAGATGATGGGAGGAAGGTGAGGAGGCCGGGGTATGAGATGATGGGAGGAAGGCGAGGAGGCCGGGGTATGAGATGATGGGAGGAAGGCGAGGAGGCCGGGGTATGAGATGATGGGAGGAAGGCGAGGAGACCGGGGTATGAGACGATAGGAGGAAGGCGAGGAGGTCGGTTGTGAGATGATGGGAGGAAGGCAAGGAGGCTGGTTGTGAGATGATGGGAGGAAGGCGAGGAGGCCGGGGTATGAGATGATGGGAGGAAGGCGAGGAGGTCGATTGTGAGATGATGGGAGGAAGGCAAGGAGACCGGGGTATGAGATGATGGGAGGAAGGCGAGAAGGCCGGGGTATGAGATGATGGGAGGAAGGCGAGGAGGCCGGGGTATGAGATGATGGGAGGAAGGTGAGGAGGCCGGGGTATGAGATGATGGGAGGAAGGTGAGGAGGCCGGGGTATGAGATGATGGGAGGAAGGCGAGGAGGCCGAGGTATGAGATGATGGGAGGAAGGTGAAGAGGCCAGGGTATGAGATGATGGGAAGAAGGCGAAAGGTCGGTTGTGAGATGATGGGAGGAAGGCAAGGAGGCTGGGGTATGAGAAGATGGGAAGAAGGCGAGGAGGCCGGGGTATGAGATGATGGGAGGAAGGCGAGGAGGCCGGGGAATGAGATGATGGGAGGAAAGCGAGGAGGCCGGGGTATGAGATGATGGGAGGAAGGCAAGGAGGCCGGGGTATGAGATGATGGGAGGAAGGCGAGAAGGTCGGGGTATGAGATGATGGGAGGATGGCGAGGAGGCCGGGGGTATGAGATGATGGGAGGATGGCGAGGAGGACGGGGGTATGAGATGATGGGAGGAAGGCGAAGAGACCAGGGTATGAGATAATGGGAAGAAGGCGAGGAGGTCGGTTGTGAGATGATGGGAGGAAGGCAAGGAGGCTGGGGTATGAGATGATGGGAAGAAGGTGAGGAGGCCGGGGTATGAGATGATGGGAGGAAGGCGAGGAGGCCGGGGTATGAGATGATGGGAGGAAAGCGAGGAGGCCGGGGTATGAGATGATGGGAGTAAGGCAAGGAGGCCGGGGTATGAGATGATGGGAGGAAGGCGAGAAGGTCGGGGTATGAGATGATGGGAGGAAGGTGAGGAGGCCGGGGTATGAGATGATGGGAGGAAGGCGAGGAGGCCGGGGTATGAGATGATGGGAGGAAGGCGAGGAGGCCGGGGTATGAGATGATGGGAGGAAGGCGAGGAGGCCGGTTGTGAGATGATGGGAGGAAGGCAAGGAGGCTGGGGTATGAGATGATGGGAAGAAGGCGAGGAAGCCGGGGTATGAGATGATGGGAGGAAGGCGAGGAGGCCGGGGTATGAGATGATGGGAGGAAAGCGAGGAGGCCGGGGTATGAGATGATGGGAGGAAGGCGAGGTGGCCCGAGGTATGAGATGATGGGAGGAAGGCGAGGAGGTCGGGGTATGAGATGATGGGAGGAAGGCAAGGAGGACAGGGTATGAGATGATGGGAGGAACGTGAGGAGGTCAGTTGTGAGATGATGGGAGGAAGGCAAGGAGGCCGGGGTATGAGATGATGGGAGGAAGGCGAGGAGGTCGATTGTGAGATGATGGGAGGAAGGCAAGGAGACCGGGGTATGAGATGATGGGAGGAAGGCAAGAAGGCCGGGGTATGAGATGAAGGGAGGAAGGCGAGGAGGCCGGGGTATGAGATGATGGGAGGAAGGTGAGGAGGCCGGGGTCTGAAATGATGGGAGGAAGGTGAGGAGGCCGGGCTATGAGATGATGGGAGGAAGGCGAGGAGGCCGAGGTATGAGATGATCGGAGGAAGGTGAGGAGGCCAGGGTATGAGATGATGGGAAGAAGGCGAGGAGGTCGGTTGTGAGATGATGGAAGGAAGGCAAGGAGGCTGGGGTATGAGATGATGGGAAGAAGGCGAGGAGGCCGGGGTATGAGATGATGGGAGGAAGGCGAGGAGGCCGGGGTATGAGATGATGGGAGGAAAGCGAGGTGGCCGGGGTATGAGATGATGGGAGTAGTGTTGGGCGAACAGTGTTCGCCACTGTTCGGGTTCTGCAGAACATCACCCTGTTCGGGTGATGTTCGAGTTCGGCCGAACACCTGACGGTGCTCGGCCAAACCGTTCGGCCACATGGCCGAACTAAGAGCGCATGGCCGAACGTTCCCCAAACGTTCGGCTAGCGCTGTGATTGGCCGAACGGGTCACGTGGTTCGGGCCCGAACGCGCTCTGATTGGCCGAACGGTCACGTGGTTCGGGTAAATAAATACCCGAACCACGTCATATCTCCGCCATTTCTCTGTGGGTTTAGCTTTGGGTAGGCAGGCAGGGTAGTTCGCTCTCCAGCCACGCTAGCCAGGGTCCCCCCCAGTCATTGTGTGTCGCTGCTGGGAACAGTAGTACACCGCTCGCTCAGCCACACTATATATATAGCATTGTTTACTGCCACTGTGTACCTCGCTCAGCCACGCTATATATAGCATTGTGTTTTCTGACACTCTGTGTACACGGCTTAGCCTGGCTATATAGCATTGTGTGTACTGCCACTGTGCACCTCGCTCAGCCACGCTATATATAGCATTGTGTTTTCTGACACTCTGTGTACACGGCTTAGCCTGACTATATAGCATTGTGTGTACTGCCACTGTGCACCTCGCTCAGCCACGCTATATATAGCATTGTGTTTTCTGACACTCTGTGTACACGGCTTAGCCTGACTATATAGCATTGTGTGTACTGCCACTGTGCACCTCGCTCAGCCACGCTATATATAGCATTGTGTTTACTGCCACTCTGTGTACACCGCTCAGCCAGACTATATACCATTGTTTACTGACACTCTGTGTACACCGCTCAGCCAGACTATATACCATTGTTTACTGACACTCTGTGTACACGGCTCAGCCTGACTATATAGCATTGTGTGTACTGCCACTGTGCACCTCGCTCAGCCACGCTATATATAGCATTGTGTTTACTGCCACTCTGTGTACACCGCTCAGCCAGACTATATACCATTGTTTACTGACACTCTGTGTACACGGCTCAGCCTGACTATATAGCATTGTGTGTACTGCCACTGTGCACCTCGCTCAGCCACGCTATATATAGCATTGTGTTTTCTGACACTCTGTGTACACGGCTTAGCCTGACTATATAGCATTGTGTGTACTGCCACTGTGCACCTCGCTCAGCCACGCTATATATAGCATTGTGTTTACTGCCACTCTGTGTACACCGCTCAGCCAGACTATATACCATTGTTTACTGACACTCTGTGTACACCGCTCAGCCAGACTATATACCATTGTTTACTGCCACTCTGTGTACATGGCTCAGCCAGACTATATAGCATTGTGTGTACTGCCACTCTGTGTACACCGCTCAGCCAGACTATATAGCATTGTTCACTGCCACTCTGTGTACACGGCTCAGCCAGACTATATAGCATTGCGTACTCTGCCAGTCAGTGTGTATATTGCTGGGATCAGTAATACTCCACTCACCGTCAACCACTATATGAGCTCACCATGAGTTCCTCAGAGACCTCCGCTGTGAGCAGCACTCCCAACAACAGCAACAGCCAACGCCCCACGCAAGCTATAACATCCACCCCAGCAGCCAGTGGTCAGCAGCAGCCCTCCCCGGAGGAGAACGTTGTGTCCATCGGTCCGGCGCCAGAGCGATTAATGAGGGCTGCCATTGAGGAGATGATGGGGCCTGATGTGGAGGAGGAGGTCGGGCTCAGGCCAGCATCCCAAGTTAATGTTGAGGACGATGAGGGGTCTGTGACTGTGTCTGGGGATGTTGGGGTGGCAGAGGTGGTGGGTGGGTCAGACTCAGGAGAAGAGTTGTATGATGAGGATGATGATCGGGACCATCTGTATGTGCCTCAGAGTCCGACCCCGGAAAACATGTTGTATCGTGTGTTTAGGTACTAAAATCTGCGTTCCCAGTAGTGTTGGGCGAACAGTGTTCGCCACTGTTCGGGTGCTGCAGAACATCACCCCGTTCGGGGTGACTATATAGCAGACTATATAGCATTGTGTTTACTGCCACTCTGTGTACACGGCTCAGCCACACTATATAGCATTGTGTTTACTGCCACTCTTTGTCTGCTGGGAACAGTAGTACACCGCTCACCCGCCACTGTATAGCATTGTGCTCTGTGTCGCTGCTGGCAATAGTGGTACACCGCTCACCCACCACTGTATAGCATTTCTGTACTGCCACTGTACTGCTGCCAGTCAGCGTGTACTGTAAGGATAAGTGAAATGAGGAAGAAATCCGGTGAAAGAGGGAGGGGCAAGGGAAGAGGTGTTTCCCCTGACGGTTGTGCTGGGGAGCTGTACTCCACGGCGGCGGCCCCCCACAATGACATATGACGAGTTTGAGGAGATGGAAGAGGAGGGTATGGACAATGTGGACATAGACCCAGATTTTGTTTGTGAACGAGAACATCGCCGTCGTAGCAGCAGCACAGATGAGTCTGTTGAAGAACCCACTGCTGCACGAGTTCGCCTTGTGCCACAAGGTAGGCGGCGCGCAATTTCAGGCACCACAAGCGTGGAAGTTCAAGTGAGAGGCAAAAGAGGCGCAAACAGAAATCGCCAGCAAGGCAGGTGCTCCAAAGTCTGGGCTTTCTTTGAAGACTGCACTGAGGATGTTACCATGGCGATTTGCAAGGTGTGCAAGACCCGCCTGAGCAGGGGGAAAAGTATTAACAACCTCTCCACCACCAGCATGAGCCGCCACATGCTATCCAAACATCCCACTCTGTGGGCAAACGCGGCAGGACAGGGTACCACCAGCAACACTGCCTCCCTTGGGTTCACCAGACTCACCACCAGACCCGCCTCAGCAGCAGCAGTAGCCCAGCCATTGCGTGGTTCAAAACATTCCAAAAAATCAGATGACGCTGACACTGTCACTTTCCGGAGTAGTGCTCTTGAGGTCTCCCAGTGTTCATCAAACACAACAACCAACAGCCCTTCGTTGTGCAGCCCTACGGTTCAGTTGTCTGTCTCGGAGATGTTTGAGCGCAAGAGGAAATTGCCAGCAAATGACCCCCGGGCCGTGGCAGTAAGAGCCAGCATAGCCAAGCTTCTGGCCTGCGAAATGCTGCCATATCGAGTGGTGGAGACAAACAGCTTCAAGGGCATGATGTCAGTGGCCATCCCACGTTACGTGGTTCCCAGCCGCTACCACTTTGCGCGCTCTGCAGTGCCTGAGTTGCATGAGCACGTGGTCAGCAAAATAACCCGAAGCTTGAAGAATGCCGTTGCCTGCAAGGTTCACGTATCCGCCTCTCCACAGAAAATGCAGACCGTCTGACTCAAATTAAAATGAATCAATCCTGGATTGGAAACGACTACGCAACACTCCAGGACCCCAACCAAGTAACATGACCAATGAACATCTGGGATGGTTTAGCGTTTCCGGTCCCTGTTTATTGAACCTCTCATCTGTATTACATTTATGACTGCATGGCGGCAAAAAGCATTGCTGCTATATCCGCACGCTTTTTGTCCTCATGCAAGGCCTAGGTTGTTGTGTCTCAAAAAGCATGGCCTTCTCCTCCTGCGCCTGCTCCTGTTCCATCACGTGTGCTGCTGCTGCTGGGTTAGCGTTTCCGGTCCCTGTTTATGGAACCTCTCATCTGTATTACATTTATGACTGCATGGCGGCAAAAAGCATTGCTATATCCGCACGCTTTTTGTCCTCATGCAAGGCCTGGGTTGCGTCTCAAAAAGCGTGGCCTTCTTCTCCTGCGCCTCCTCCTGTTCCATTATGTGTGCTGCTGCTGGGTTAGCGTTTCCAGTCTCTGTTTATTGAACCTCTCATCTGTATTACATTTATGACTGCATGGCGGCAAAAAGCATTGCTATATCCGCACGCTTTTTGTCCTCATGCAAGGCCTGGGTTGCGTCTCAAAAAGCGTGGCCTTCTCCTCCTGCGCCTCCTCCTGTTCCATCACGTGTGCTCTGTGCTGCTGCTGCTGCTGGGTTAGCGTTACCGGTCCCTGTTTATTGAACCTCTTATCTTTATTACATTTATGACTGCATGGTGGTAAAAAGCATGCTATCCGCACGCTTCTTGTCCTCATGCAAGGCCTGGGTTGTTGTGTCTCAAAAAGCGTGGCCTTCTCCTCCTGCGCCTCCTCCTGTTCCATCACGTGTGCTGCTGCTGCTGCTGGGTTAGCGTTACCGGTCCCTTTTCCTGGAACCTCTTATATGTATTACATTTATGACTGCATGCCGACAAAAAGCATGTTACCTGTGCAAAGAAAACAGACATTTCCCACATTTAAAAGACAGTTTTCCCTTTGAAACTTTAAAATCGATTTTCTCAAAAACTATAAGCTCTTTTTGCTAAAAAATTTTTTCCTCTTGTACCCACTCCCAAGGTGCACATACCCTGTAAATTTGGGGTATGTAGCATGTAAGGAGGCTTTACAAAGCACAAAAGTTCGGGTCCCCATTGACTTCCATTATGTTCGGAGTTCGGGTCGAACACCCGAACATCGCGGCCATGTTCGGCCTGTTCGGCCCGAACCCGAACATCTAGATGTTCGCCCAACACTAGATGGGAGTAAGGCAAGGAGGCCGGGGTATGAGATGATGGGAGGAAGGCGAGAAGGTCGGGGTATGAGATGATGGGAGGAAGGTGAGGAGGCCGGGGTATGAGATGATGGGAGGAAGGCGAGGAGGCCGGGGTATGAGATGATGGGAGGAAGGCGAGGAGGCCGGGGTATGAGATGATGGGAGGAAGGCAAGGAGACCGGGGTATGAGACGATAGGAGGAAGGCGAGGAGGTCGGTTGTGAGATGATGGGAGGAAGGCAAGGAGGCTGGTTGTGAGATGATGGGAGGAAGGCGAGGAGGCCGGGGTATGAGATGATGGGAGGAAGGCGAGGAGGTCGATTGTGAGATGATGGGAGGAAGGCAAGGAGACCGGGGTATGAGATGATGGGAGGAAGGCGAGAAGGCCGGGGTATGAGATGATGGGAGGAAGGCGAGGAGGCCGGGGTATGAGATGATGGGAGGAAGGTGAGGAGGCCGGGGTATGAGATGATGGGAGGAAGGTGAGGAGGCCGGGGTATGAGATGATGGGAGGAAGGCGAGGAGGCCGAGGTATGAGATGATGGGAGGAAGGTGAAGAGGCCAGGGTATGAGATGATGGGAAGAAGGCGAAAGGTCGGTTGTGAGATGATGGGAGGAAAGCAAGGAGGCTGGGGTATGAGAAGATGGGAAGAAGGCGAGGAGGCCGGGGTATGAGATGATGGGAGGAAGGCGAGGAGGCCGGGGTATGAGATGATGGGAGGAAAGCGAGGAGGCCGGGGTATGAGATGATGGGAGGAAGGCAAGGAGGCCGGGGTATGAGATGATGGGAGGAAGGCGAGAAGGTCGGGGTATGAGATGATGGGAGGATGGCGAGGAGGCCGGGGGTATGAGATGATGGGAGGATGGCGAGGAGGACGGGGGTATGAGATGATGGGAGGAAGGCGAAGAGGCCAGGGTATGAGATAATGGGAAGAAGGCGAGGAGGTCGGTTGTGAGATGATAGGAGGAAGGCAAGGAGGCTGGGGTATGAGATGATGGGAAGAAGGCGAGGAGGCCGGGGTATGAGATGATGGGAGGAAGGCGAGGAGGCCGGGGTATGAGATGATGGGAGGAAAGCGAGGAGGCCGGGGTATGAGATGATGGGAGTAAGGCAAGGAGGCCGGGGTATGAGATGATGGGAGGAAGGCGAGAAGGTCGGGGTATGAGATGATGGGAGGAAGGTGAGGAGGCCGGGGTATGAGATGATGGGAGGAAGGCGAGGAGGCCGGGGTATGAGATGATGGGAGGAAGGCGAGGAGGCCGGGGTATGAGATGATGGGAGGAAGGCAAGGAGGCCGGGGTATGAGACGATAGGAGGAAGGCGAGGAGGTCGGTTGTGAGATGATGGGAGGAAGGCAAGGAGGCCGGTTGTGAGATGATGGGAGGAAGGCGAGGAGGCCGGGGTATGAGATGATGGGAGGAAGGCGAGGAGGTCGATTGTGAGATGATGGGAGGAAGGCAAGGAGACCGGGGTATGAGATGATGGGAGGAAGGCGAGAAGGCCGGGGTATGAGATGATGGGAGGAAGGCGAGGAGGCCGGGGTATGAGATAATGGGAGGAAGATGAGGAGGCCGGGGTATGAGATGATGGGAGGAAGGTGAGGAGGCCGGGGTATGAGATGATGGGAGGAAGGCGAGGAGGCCGAGGTATGAGATGATGGGAGGAAGGTGAGGAGGCCAGGGTATGAGATGATGGGAAGAAGGCGAGGAGGTCGGTTGTGAGATGATGGGAGGAAGGCAAGGAGGCTGGGGTATGAGATGATGGGAAGAAGGCGAGGAGGCCGGGGTATGAGATGATGGGATGAAGGCGAGGAGGCCGGGGTATGAGATGATGGGAGGAAAGCGAGGAGGCCGGGGTATGAGATGATGGGAGGAAGGCAAGGAGGCCGGGGTATGAGATGATGGGAGGAAGGCGAGAAGGTCGGGGTATGAGATGATGGGAGGATGGCGAGGAGGCCGGGGGTATGAGATGATGGGAGGATGGCGAGGAGGACGGGGGTATGAGATGATGGGAGGAAGGCGAAGAGGCCGGGGTATGAGATAATGGGAGGAAGACGAGGAGGTCGGGGTATGAGATTATGGGAGGAAGGCGAGGAGGCCGGGGTATGAGATGATGGGAGTAAGGCAAGGAGGCCGGGGTATGAGATGATGGGAGGAAGGCGAGAAGGTCGGGGTATGAGATGATGGGAGGAAGGTGAGGAGGCCGGGGTATGAGATGATGGGAGGAAGGCGAGGAGGCAGGGGTATGAGATGATGGGAGGAAGGCGAGGAGGACGGGGTATGAGATGATGGGAGGAAGGCAAGGAGACCGGGGTATGAGACGATAGGAGGAAGGCGAGGAGGTCGGTTGTGAGATGATGGGAGGAAGGCAAGGAGGCTAGTTGTGAGATGATGGGAGGAAGGCGAGGAGGCCGGGGTATGAGATGATGGGAGGAAGGCGAGGAGGTCGATTGTGAGATGATGGGAGGAAGGCAAGGAGACCGGGGTATGAGATGATGGGAGGAAGGCGAGAAGGCCGGGGTATGAGATGATGGGAGGAAGGTGAGGAGGCCGGGGTATGAGATGATGGGAGGAAGGCGAGGAGGCCGGGGTATGAGATGATGGGAGGAAGGCGAGGAGGTCGATTGTGAGATGATGGGAGGAAGGCAAGGAGGCCGGGGTATGAGATGATGGGAGGAAGGCGAGGAGGCCGAGGTATGAGATGATGGGAGGAAGGTGAAGAGGCCAGGGTATGAGATGATGGGAAGAAGGCGAAAGGTCGGTTGTGAGATGATGGGAGGAAGGCAAGGAGGCTGGGGTATGAGAAGATGGGAAGAAGGCGAGGAGGCCGGGGTATGAGATGATGGGAGGAAGGCGAGGAGGCCGGGGTATGAGATGATGGGAGGAAAGCGAGGAGGCCGGGGTATGAGATGATGGGAGTAAGGCAAGGAGGCCGGGGTATGAGATGATGGGAGGAAGGCGAGAAGGTCGGGGTATGAGATGATGGGAGGATGGCGAGGAGGCCGGGGGTATGAGATGATGGGAGGATGGCGAGGAGGACGGGGGTATGAGATGATGGGAGGAAGGCGAAGAGGCCAGGGTATGAGATAATGGGAAGAAGGCGAGGAGGTCGGTTGTGAGATGATGGGAGGAAGGCAAGGAGGCTGGGGTATGAGATGATGGGAAGAAGGCGAGGAGGCCGGGGTATGAGATGATGGGAGGAAGGCGAAGAGGCCGGGGTATGAGATGATGGGAGGAAAGCGAGGAGGCCGGGGTATGAGATGATGGGGGTAAGGCAAGGAGGCCGGGGTATGAGATGATGGGAGGAAGGCGAGAAGGTCGGGGTATGAGATGATGGGAGGAAGGTGAGGAGGCCGGGGTATGAGATGATGGGAGGAAGGCGAGGAGGCCGGGGTATGAGATGATGGGAGGAAGGCGAGGAGGCCGGGGTATGAGATGATGGGAGGAAGGCAAGGAGGCCGGGGTATGAGACGATAGGAGGAAGGCGAGGAGGTCGGTTGTGAGATGATGGGAGGAAGGCAAGGAGGTCAGTTGTGAGATGATGGGAGGAAGGCGAGGAGGCCGGGGTATGAGATGGTGGGAGGAAGGCGAGGAGGTCGGGGTATGAGATGATGGGAGGAAGGCGAGGAGGTCGGGGTATGAGATGATGGGAGGAAGGCGAGGAGGTCGGGGTATGAGATGATGGGAGGAAGGCAAGGAGGACGGGGTATGAGATGATGGGAGGAAGGTGAGGAGGTCAGTTGTGAGATGATGGGAGGAAGGCAAGGAGGCAGGGGTATGAGATGATGGGAGGAAGGTGAGGAGGTCGGTTGTGAGATGATGGGAGGAAGGCAAGGAGGCTGGGGTATGAGATGATGGGAGGAAGGCGAGGAGGCTGGGGTATGAGATGATGGGAGGAAGGCGAGGAGGACGGGGTATGAGATTATGGGAGGAAGGCAAGGAGGCCGAGGTATGAGATGATGGGAGGAAGGCGAGGAGGCTGGGGTATGAGATGATGGGAGGAAGGCGAGGAGGCTGGGGTATGAGATGATGGGAGGAAGGCGAGGAGGACGGGGTATGAGATTATGGGAGGAAGGCAAGGAGGCTGGGGTATGAGATGATGGGAGGAAGGCGAGGAGGCTGGGGTATGAGATGATGGGAGGAAGGCAAGGAGGACGGGGTATGAGATGATGGGAGGAAGGCAAGGAGGCTGGGGTATGAGATGATGGGAGGAAGGCGAGGAGGCTGGGGTATGAGATGATGGGAGGAAGGCAAGGAGGCCGGGGTATGAGATGATGGGAGGAAGGCGAGGAGGCCGGGGTATGAGATGATGGGAGGAAGGTGAGGAGGCCGGGGTATGAGATGATGGGAGGAAGGTGAGGAGGCCGGGGTATGAGATGATGGGAGGAAGGCGAGGAGGCCGAGGTATGAGATGATGGGAGGAAGGTGAGGAGGCCAGGGTATGAGATGATGGGAAGAAGGCGAGGAGGTCGGTTGTGAGATGATGGGAGGAAGGCAAGGAGGCTGGGGTATGAGATGATGGGAAGAAGGCGAGGAGGCCGGGGTATGAGATGATGGGAGGAAAGCGAGGAGGCCGGGGTATGAGATGATGGGAGGAAGGCAAGGAGGCCGGGGTATGAGATGATGGGAGGAAGGCGAGAAGGTCGGGGTATGAGATGATGGGAGGATGGCGAGGAGGCCGGGGGTATGAGATGATGGGAGGTTGGCGAGGAGGCCGGGGTATGAGATGATGGGAGGAAGGCGAGGAGGCCGGGGTATGAGATGATGGGAGGAAGGCAAGGAGGCCGGGGTATGAGACGATAGGAGAAAGGTGAGGAGGTCGGTTGTGAAATGATGGGAGGAAGGCAAGGAGGCCGGTTGTGAGATGATGGGAGGAAGGCGAGGAGGCCGGGGTATGAGATGATGGGAGGAAGGCGAGAAGGCCGGTTGTGAGATGATGGGAGGAAGGCAAGGAGGCTGGGGTATGAGATGATGGGAAGAAGGCGAGGAGGCCGGGGTATGAGATGATGGGAGGAAGGCGAGGAGGCCGGGGTATGAGATGATGGGAGGAAAGCGAGGAGGCCGGGGTATGAGATGATGGGAGGAAGGCGAGGTGGCCGAGGTATGAGATGATGGGAGGAAGGCGAGGAGGTCGGGGTATGAGATGATGGGAGGAAGGCAAGGAGGACAGGGTATGAGATGATGGGAGGAACGTGAGGAGGTCAGTTGTGAGATGATGGGAGGAAGGCAAGGAGGCCGGGGTATGAGATGATGGGAGGAAGGCGAGGAGGTCGATTGTGAGATGATGGGAGGAAGGCAAGGAGACCGGGGTATGAGATGATGGGAGGAAGGCAAGAAGGCCGGGGTATGAGATGAAGGGAGGAAGGCGAGGAGGCCGGGGTATGAGATGATGGGAGGAAGGTGAGGAGGCCGGGGTCTGAAATGATGGGAGGAAGGTGAGGAGGCCGGGCTATGAGATGATGGGAGGAAGGCGAGGAGGCCGAGGTATGAGATGATCGGAGGAAGGTGAGGAGGCCAGGGTATGAGATGATGGGAAGAAGGCGAGGAGGTCGGTTGTGAGATGATGGAAGGAAGGCAAGGAGGCTGGGGTATGAGATGATGGGAAGAAGGCGAGGAGGCCGGGGGTATGAGATGATGGGAGGAAGGCAAGGAGGTCAGTTGTGAGATGATGGGAGGAAGGCGAGGAGGCCGGGGTATGAGATGATGGGAGGAAGGCGAGGAGGTCGGGGTATGAGATGATGGGAGGAAGGCGAGGAGGTCGGGGTATGAGATGATGGGAGGAAGGCGAGGAGGTCGGTTGTGAGATGATGGGAGGAAGGCAAGGAGGCTGGGGTATGAGATGATGGGAAGAAGGCGAGGAGGCCGGGGTATGAGATGATGGGAGGAAGGCGAGGAGGCCGGGGTATGAGATGATGGGAGGAAAGCGAGGAGGCCGGGGTATGAGATGATGGGAGTAAGGCAAGGAGGCCGGGGTATGAGATGATGGGAGGAAGGCGAGAAGGTCGGGGTATGAGATGATGGGAGGAAGGTGAGGAGGCCGGGGTATGAGATGATGGGAGGAAGGCGAGGAGGCCGGGGTATGAGATGATGGGAGGAAGGCGAGGAGGCCGGGGTATGAGATGATGGGAGGAAGGCAAGGAGACCGGGGTATGAGACGATAGGAGGAAGGCGAGGAGGTCGGTTGTGAGATGATGGGAGGAAGGCAAGGAGGCTGGTTGTGAGATGATGGGAGGAAGGCGAGGAGGCCGGGGTATGAGATGATGGGAGGAAGGCGAGGAGGTCGATTGTGAGATGATGGGAGGAAGGCAAGGAGACCGGGGTATGAGATGATGGAAGGAAGGCGAGAAGGCCGGGGTATGAGATGATGGGAGGAAGGCGAGGAGGCCGGGGTATGAGATGATGGGAGGAAGGTGAGGAGGCCGGGGTATGAGATGATGGGAGGAAGGTGAGGAGGCCGGGGTATGAGATGATGGGAGGAAGGCGAGGAGGCCGAGGTATGAGATGATGGGAGGAAGGTGAAGAGGCCAGGGTATGAGATGATGGGAAGAAGGCGAAAGGTCGGTTGTGAGATGATGGGAGGAAGGCAAGGAGGCTGGGGTATGAGAAGATGGGAAGAAGGCGAGGAGGCCGGGGTATGAGATGATGGGAGGAAGGCGAGGAGGCCGGGGAATGAGATGATGGGAGGAAAGCGAGGAGGCCGGGGTATGAGATGATGGGAGGAAGGCAAGGAGGCCGGGGTATGAGATGATGGGAGGAAGGCGAGAAGGTCGGGGTATGAGATGATGGGAGGATGGCGAGGAGGCCGGGGGTATGAGATGATGGGAGGATGGCGAGGAGGACGGGGGTATGAGATGATGGGAGGAAGGCGAAGAGACCAGGGTATGAGATAATGGGAAGAAGGCGAGGAGGTCGGTTGTGAGATGATGGGAGGAAGGCAAGGAGGCTGGGGTATGAGATGATGGGAAGAAGGTGAGGAGGCCGGGGTATGAGATGATGGGAGGAAGGCGAGGAGGCCGGGGTATGAGATGATGGGAGGAAAGCGAGGAGGCCGGGGTATGAGATGATGGGAGTTAGTGTTGGGCGAACAGTGTTCGCCACTGTTCGGGTTCTGCAGAACATCACCCTGTTCGGGTGATGTTCGAGTTCGGCCGAACACCTGACGGTGCTCGGCCAAACCGTTCGGCCATATGGCCGAACTAAGAGCGCATGGCCGAACGTTCCCCGAACGTTCGGCTAGCGCTGTGATTGGCCGAACGGGTCACGTGGTTCGGACCCGAACGCGCTCTGATTGGCCGAACTGTCACGTGGTTCGGGTAAATAAATACCCGAACCACGTCATATCTCCGCCATTTGTCTGTGGGTTTAGCTTTGGGTAGGCAGGCAGGGTAGTTCGCGCTCCAGCCACGCTAGCCAGGGTCCCCCCCAGTCATTGTGTGTCGCTGCTGGGAACAGTAGTACACCGCTCGTTCAGCCACACTATATAGCATTCTGTGTACTGTTCTGTGTCTGCTGGGAACAGTAGTACACCGCTCGTTCAGCCACACTATATAGCATTCTGTGTACTGTTCTGTGTCTGCTGGGAACAGTAGTACACCGCTCGTTCAGCCACACTATATAGCATTCTGTGTACTGTTCTGTGTCTGCTGGGAACAGTGGTACACCGCTCGTTCAGCCACACTATATAGCATTCTGTGTACTGTTCTGTGTCTGCTGGGAACAGTAGTACACCGCTCGTTCAGCCAGACTATATACCATTGTTTACTGACACTATATAGCAGACTATATAGCATTGTGTGTACACCGCTCAGCCAGACTATATACCATTGTTTACTGACACTCTGTGTACACCGCTCAGCCAGACTATATACCATTGTTTACTGCCACTCTGATTCTGCTGGGAACAGTAGTACACCGCTCGCTCAGCCAGACTATATACCATTGTTTACTGACACTATATAGCAGACTATATAGCATTGTGTGTACACCGCTCAGCCAGACTATATACCATTGTTTACTGACACTCTGTGTACACCGCTCAGCCAGACTATATACCATTGTTTACTGCCACTCTGATTCTGCTGGGAACAGTAGTACACCGCTCACCCGCCACTGTATAGCATTGTGCTCTGTGTCACTGCTGACAATAGTGGTACACCGCTCACCCACCACTGTATAGCATTTCTGTACTGCCACTGTACTGCTGCCAGTCAGCGTGTACTTTAAGTGAAATGAGGAAGAAATCCGGTGAAAGAGGGAGGGGCAAGGGAAGAGGTGTTTCCCCTGACGGTTCACGTACAGGCCACAGGGGAGCACCCAAGAAAACCCACTCAATACTGCCCATGTTGTCCAGGACAACAACCCTCACAGATCCAAAAGAACAGGACCAGATAATTACTTGGATGACCTCTCAAGCGTCCAGCAGTGGGTTAAGCAGCACCAGCACATCACGCACGAGGTCCGAGTCCTCAGCCAGTTAAAGTCTGGGCTTTCTTTGAAGACTGCACTGAGGATGTTACCATGGCGATTTGCAAGGTGTGCAAGACCCGCCTGAGCAGGGGGAAAAGTATTAACAACCTCTCCACCACCAGCATGAGCCGCCACATTCTATCCAAACATCCCACTCTGTGGGCAAACGCGGCAGGACAGGGTACCACCGTACCACCAGCAACACTACCTCCCTTTGGTTCACCAGACTCACCACCAGACCCGCCTCAGCAGCAGCAGTAGCCCAGCCATTGCGTGGTTCACAACATTCACAAACATCAGACGATGCTGACACTGTCACTTTCCGGACTAGTGCTCTTGAGGTCTCCCAGTGTTCATCAAACACAACAACCAACAGCCCTTCGGTGTGCAGTGCTACGGTTGAGTTGTCTGTCTCTGAGATGTTTGAGCACAAGAGGAAATTGCCAGCAAATGACCCGCGGGCCGTGGCAGTAACAGCCAGCCAGCATAGCCAAGCTTCTGGCCTGCGAAATGCTGCCATATCGAGTGGTGGAGACAAACAGCTTCAAGGGCATGATGTCAGTGGCCATCCCACGTTACGTGGTTCCCAGCCGCTACCACTTTGCGCGCTCTGCAGTGCCTGAGTTGCATGAGCACGTGGTCAGCTAAATAACCCGAAGCTTGAAGAATGCCGTTGCCTGCAAGGTTCACCTCACCACTGACACCTGGACAAGTGCGTTCGGCCAGGGTCGATACATCTCCCTTACCGCGCACTGGGTGAACCTTGTGGAGCCTGGCAGTGATTCCTCACCTGCTACGGCGCGGGTGTTGCCCACGCCGCAAACAGCTGCACCGCCGTCCCTCCCACTGGATAACAACAGCAGCACCTACCTCTCTGACTCCTTCTCCTCCAACGCATCTCAAAGCTGTACCTCATCCGGAAACGCTAACCCAGCACCAGCAGCAGTAGGATCGTGGAAGCAGTGCAGCACAGCTGTTGGCATGCGTCAGCAAGCGTTGCTGAAGCTGATCTGCCTTGGGGATAAGCAGCACACAGGGGAGGAAATTTGGAGGGGAATAAAGGAACAGACGGATTTGTGGCTGGCACCGCTGGACCTGAAACCGGGCATGAAGCTAGACACCTGGCACGAACTGGCAATGTACGCAATAGAGGTGCTGGCTTGCCCGGCAGCCAGCGTTATGTCGGAACGCTGTTTCAGTGCTGCCGGAGGCATCATCACAGATCGGCGTATCCGCCTCTCCACAGAAAATGCAGACCGTCTGACTCAAATTAAAATGAATCAATCCTGGATTGGAAACGACTACGCAACACTCCTGGACCCCAACCAAGTAACATGACCGATGAACATCTGGGATGGTTTAGCGTTTCCGGTCCCTGTTTATTGAACCTCTCATCTGTATTACATTTATGACTGCATGGCGGCAAAAAGCATTGCTGCTATATCCGCACGCTTTTTGTCCTCATGCAAGGCCTGGGTTGTTGTGTCTCACAAAGCGTGGCCTTCTCCTCCTGCGCCTCCTCCTGTTCCATCACGTGTGCTGCTGCTGCTGCTGCTGCTGCTGGGTTACCGTTGCCGGTCCCTGTTTATGGAACCTCTTATCTTTATTACATTTATGACTACATGGCGGTACAAAGCATGCTATCCGCACGCTTTTTGTCCTCATGCAAGGCCTGGGTTGTTGTGTCTCACAAAGCGTGGCCTTCTCCTCCTGCGCCTCCTCCTGTTCCATCACGTGTGCTGCTGCTGGGTTAGCGTTGCCGCGTGGTCCCTGTTTATTGAACCACTTATCTTTATTACATTTATGACTGCATGGTGGTACAAAGCATGCTATCCGCACGCTTCTTGTCCTCATGCAAGGCCTGGGTTGTTGTGTCTCAAAGCGTGGCCTTCTCCTCCTGCGCCACCCTCCTCCTGTTCCATCACGTGTGCTGCTGCTGGGTTAGCATTACCGGTCCCTTTTCCTGGAACCTCTTATATGTATTACATTTATGACTGCATGCCGACAAAAAGCATGTTACCTGTGCAAAGAAAACAGACATTTCCCGCATTTAAAAGACAGTTTTCCCTTTGAAACTTTAAAATCGATTTTCTCAAAAACTATAAGCTCTTTTTGCTAAATTTTTTTTTCCTCTTGTACCCACTCCCAAGGTGCACATACCCTGTAAATTTGGGGTATGTAGCATGTAAGGAGGCTTTACAAACCACAAAAGTTCGGGTCCCCATTGACTTCCATTATGTTCGGAGTTCGGGTCGAACACCCGAACATCGCGGACATGTTCGGCCTGTTCGGCCCGAACCCGAACATCTAGATGTTCGCCCAACACTAATGGGAGTAAGGCAAGGAGGCCGGGGTATGAGATGATGGGAGGAAGGCGAGAAGGTCGGGGTATGAGATGATGGGAGGAAGGTGAGGAGGCCGGGGTATGAGATGATGGGAGGAAGGCGAGGAGGCCGGGGTATGAGATGATGGGAGGAAGGCGAGGAGGCCGGGGTATGAGATGATGGGAGGAAGGCGAGGAGGCCGGTTGTGAGATGATGGGAGGAAGGCAAGGAGGCTGGGGTATGAGATGATGGGAAGAAGGCGAGGAAGCCGGGGTATGAGATGATGGGAGGAAGGCGAGGAGGCCGGGGTATGAGATGATGGGAGGAAAGCGAGGAGGCCGGGGTATGAGATGATGGGAGGAAGGCGAGGTGGCCCGAGGTATGAGATGATGGGAGGAAGGCGAGGAGGTCGGGGTATGAGATGATGGGAGGAAGGCAAGGAGGACAGGGTATGAGATGATGGGAGGAACGTGAGGAGGTCAGTTGTGAGATGATGGGAGGAAGGCAAGGAGGCCGGGGTATGAGATGATGGGAGGAAGGCGAGGAGGTCGATTGTGAGATGATGGGAGGAAGGCAAGGAGACCGGGGTATGAGATGATGGGAGGAAGGCAAGAAGGCCGGGGTATGAGATGAAGGGAGGAAGGCGAGGAGGCCGGGGTATGAGATGATGGGAGGAAGGTGAGGAGGCCGGGGTCTGAAATGATGGGAGGAAGGTGAGGAGGCCGGGCTATGAGATGATGGGAGGAAGGCGAGGAAGCCGAGGTATGAGATGATCGGAGGAAGGTGAGGAGGCCAGGGTATGAGATGATGGGAAGAAGGCGAGGAGGTCGGTTGTGAGATGATGGAAGGAAGGCAAGGAGGCTGGGGTATGAGATGATGGGAAGAAGGCGAGGAGGCCGGGGTATGAGATGATGGGAGGAAGGCGAGGAGGCCGGGGTATGAGATGATGGGAGGAAAGCGAGGTGGCCGGGGTATGAGATGATGGGAGTAGTGTTGGGCGAACAGTGTTCGCCACTGTTCGGGTTCTGCAGAACATCACCCTGTTCGGGTGATGTTCGAGTTCGGCCGAACACCTGACGGTGCTCGGCCAAACCGTTCGGCCACATGGCCGAACTAAGAGCGCATGGCCGAACGTTCCCCAAACGTTCGGCTAGCGCTGTGATTGGCCGAACGGGTCACGTGGTTCGGGCCCGAACGCGCTCTGATTGGCCGAACGGTCACGTGGTTCGGGTAAATAAATACCCGAACCACGTCATATCTCCGCCATTTCTCTGTGGGTTTAGCTTTGGGTAGGCAGGCAGGGTAGTTCGCTCTCCAGCCACGCTAGCCAGGGTCCCCCCCAGTCATTGTGTGTCGCTGCTGGGAACAGTAGTACACCGCTCGCTCAGCCACACTATATATATAGCATTGTTTACTGCCACTGTGTACCTCGCTCAGCCACGCTATATATAGCATTGTGTTTTCTGACACTCTGTGTACACGGCTTAGCCTGGCTATATAGCATTGTGTGTACTGCCACTGTGCACCTCGCTCAGCCACGCTATATATAGCATTGTGTTTTCTGACACTCTGTGTACACGGCTTAGCCTGACTATATAGCATTGTGTGTACTGCCACTGTGCACCTCGCTCAGCCACGCTATATATAGCATTGTGTTTTCTGACACTCTGTGTACACGGCTTAGCCTGACTATATAGCATTGTGTGTACTGCCACTGTGCACCTCGCTCAGCCACGCTATATATAGCATTGTGTTTACTGCCACTCTGTGTACACCGCTCAGCCAGACTATATACCATTGTTTACTGACACTCTGTGTACACCGCTCAGCCAGACTATATACCATTGTTTACTGACACTCTGTGTACACGGCTCAGCCTGACTATATAGCATTGTGTGTACTGCCACTGTGCACCTCGCTCAGCCACGCTATATATAGCATTGTGTTTACTGCCACTCTGTGTACACCGCTCAGCCAGACTATATACCATTGTTTACTGACACTCTGTGTACACGGCTCAGCCTGACTATATAGCATTGTGTGTACTGCCACTGTGCACCTCGCTCAGCCACGCTATATATAGCATTGTGTTTACTGCCACTCTGTGTACACGGCTTAGCCTGACTATATAGCATTGTGTGTACTGCCACTGTGCACCTCGCTCAGCCACGCTATATATAGCATTGTGTTTACTGCCACTCTGTGTACACCGCTCAGCCAGACTATATACCATTGTTTACTGACACTCTGTGTACACGGCTCAGCCTGACTATATAGCATTGTGTGTACTGCCACTGTGCACCTCGCTCAGCCACGCTATATATAGCATTGTGTTTTCTGACACTCTGTGTACACGGCTTAGCCTGACTATATAGCATTGTGTGTACTGCCACTGTGCACCTCGCTCAGCCACGCTATATATAGCATTGTGTTTACTGCCACTCTGTGTACACCGCTCAGCCAGACTATATACCATTGTTTACTGACACTCTGTGTACACCGCTCAGCCAGACTATATACCATTGTTTACTGCCACTCTGTGTACATGGCTCAGCCAGACTATATAGCATTGTGTGTACTGCCACTCTGTGTACACCGCTCAGCCAGACTATATAGCATTGTTCACTGCCACTCTGTGTACACGGCTCAGCCAGACTATATAGCATTGCGTACTCTGCCAGTCAGTGTGTATATTGCTGGGATCAGTAATACTCCACTCACCGTCAACCACTATATGAGCTCACCATGAGTTCCTCAGACCTCCGCTGTGAGCAGCACTCCCAACAACAGCAACAGCCAACGCCCCACGCAAGCTATAACATCCACCCCAGCAGCCAGTGGTCAGCAGCGGCCCTCCCCGGAGGAGAACGTTGTGTCCATCGGTCCGGTGCCAGAGCGATTAATGAGGGCTGCCATTGAGGAGATGATGGGGCCTGATGTGGAGGAGGAGGTCGGGCTCAGGCCAGCATCCCAAGTTAATGTTGAGGACGATGAGGGGTCTGTGACTGTGTCTGGGGATGTTGGGGTGGCAGAGGTGGTGGGTGGGTCAGACTCAGGAGAAGAGTTGTATGATGAGGATGATGATCGGGACCATCTGTATGTGCCTCAGAGTCCGACCCCGGAAAACATGTTGTATCGTGTGTTTAGGTACTAAAATCTGCGTTCCCAGTAGTGTTGGGCGAACAGTGTTCGCCACTGTTCGGGTGCTGCAGAACATCACCCCGTTCGGGGTGACTATATAGCAGACTATATAGCATTGTGTTTACTGCCACTCTGTGTACACGGCTCAGCCACACTATATAGCATTGTGTTTACTGCCACTCTTTGTCTGCTGGGAACAGTAGTACACCGCTCACCCGCCACTGTATAGCATTGTGCTCTGTGTCGCTGCTGGCAATAGTGGTACACCGCTCACCCACCACTGTATAGCATTTCTGTACTGCCACTGTACTGCTGCCAGTCAGCGTGTACTGTAAGGATAAGTGAAATGAGGAAGAAATCCGGTGAAAGAGGGAGGGGCAAGGGAAGAGGTGTTTCCCCTGACGGTTGTGCTGGGGAGCTGTACTCCACGGCGGCGGCCCCCCACAATGACATATGACGAGTTTGAGGAGATGGAAGAGGAGGGTATGGACAATGTGGACATAGACCCAGATTTTGTTTGTGAACGAGAACATCGCCGTCGTAGCAGCAGCACAGATGAGTCTGTTGAAGAACCCACTGCTGCACGAGTTCGCCTTGTGCCACAAGGTAGGCGGCGCGCAATTTCAGGCACCACAAGCGTGGAAGTTCAAGTGAGAGGCAAAAGAGGCGCAAACAGAAATCGCCAGCAAGGCAGGTGCTCCAAAGTCTGGGCTTTCTTTGAAGACTGCACTGAGGATGTTACCATGGCGATTTGCAAGGTGTGCAAGACCCGCCTGAGCAGGGGGAAAAGTATTAACAACCTCTCCACCACCAGCATGAGCCGCCACATGCTATCCAAACATCCCACTCTGTGGGCAAACGCGGCAGGACAGGGTACCACCAGCAACACTGCCTCCCTTGGGTTCACCAGACTCACCACCAGACCCGCCTCAGCAGCAGCAGTAGCCCAGCCATTGCGTGGTTCAAAACATTCCAAAAAATCAGATGACGCTGACACTGTCACTTTCCGGAGTAGTGCTCTTGAGGTCTCCCAGTGTTCATCAAACACAACAACCAACAGCCCTTCGTTGTGCAGCCCTACGGTTCAGTTGTCTGTCTCGGAGATGTTTGAGCGCAAGAGGAAATTGCCAGCAAATGACCCCCGGGCCGTGGCAGTAAGAGCCAGCATAGCCAAGCTTCTGGCCTGCGAAATGCTGCCATATCGAGTGGTGGAGACAAACAGCTTCAAGGGCATGATGTCAGTGGCCATCCCACGTTACGTGGTTCCCAGCCGCTACCACTTTGCGCGCTCTGCAGTGCCTGAGTTGCATGAGCACGTGGTCAGCAAAATAACCCGAAGCTTGAAGAATGCCGTTGCCTGCAAGGTTCACGTATCCGCCTCTCCACAGAAAATGCAGACCGTCTGACTCAAATTAAAATGAATCAATCCTGGATTGGAAACGACTACGCAACACTCCAGGACCCCAACCAAGTAACATGACCAATGAACATCTGGGATGGTTTAGCGTTTCCGGTCCCTGTTTATTGAACCTCTCATCTGTATTACATTTATGACTGCATGGCGGCAAAAAGCATTGCTGCTATATCCGCACGCTTTTTGTCCTCATGCAAGGCCTAGGTTGTTGTGTCTCAAAAAGCATGGCCTTCTCCTCCTGCGCCTGCTCCTGTTCCATCACGTGTGCTGCTGCTGCTGGGTTAGCGTTTCCGGTCCCTGTTTATGGAACCTCTCATCTGTATTACATTTATGACTGCATGGCGGCAAAAAGCATTGCTATATCCGCACGCTTTTTGTCCTCATGCAAGGCCTGGGTTGCGTCTCAAAAAGCGTGGCCTTCTTCTCCTGCGCCTCCTCCTGTTCCATTATGTGTGCTGCTGCTGGGTTAGCGTTTCCAGTCTCTGTTTATTGAACCTCTCATCTGTATTACATTTATGACTGCATGGCGGCAAAAAGCATTGCTATATCCGCACGCTTTTTGTCCTCATGCAAGGCCTGGGTTGCGTCTCAAAAAGCGTGGCCTTCTCCTCCTGCGCCTCCTCCTGTTCCATCACGTGTGCTCTGTGCTGCTGCTGCTGCTGGGTTAGCGTTACCGGTCCCTGTTTATTGAACCTCTTATCTTTATTACATTTATGACTGCATGGTGGTAAAAAGCATGCTATCCGCACGCTTCTTGTCCTCATGCAAGACCTGGGTTGTTGTGTCTCAAAAAGCGTGGCCTTCTCCTCCTGCGCCTCCTCCTGTTCCATCACGTGTGCTGCTGCTGCTGCTGGGTTAGCGTTACCGGTCCCTTTTCCTGGAACCTCTTATATGTATTACATTTATGACTGCATGCCGACAAAAAGCATGTTACCTGTGCAAAGAAAACAGACATTTCCCACATTTAAAAGACAGTTTTCCCTTTGAAACTTTAAAATCGATTTTCTCAAAAACTATAAGCTCTTTTTGCTAAATTTTTTTTCCTCTTGTACCCACTCCCAAGGTGCACATACCCTGTAAATTTGGGGTATGTAGCATGTAAGGAGGCTTTACAAAGCACAAAAGTTCGGGTCCCCATTGACTTCCATTATGTTCGGAGTTCGGGTCGAACACCCGAACATCGCGGCCATGTTCGGCCTGTTCGGCCCGAACCCGAACATCTAGATGTTCGCCCAACACTAGATGGGAGTAAGGCAAGGAGGCCGGGGTATGAGATGATGGGAGGAAGGCGAGAAGGTCGGGGTATGAGATGATGGGAGGAAGGTGAGGAGGCCGGGGTATGAGATGATGGGAGGAAGGCGAGGAGGCCGGGGTATGAGATGATGGGAGGAAGGCGAGGAGGCCGGGGTATGAGATGATGGGAGGAAGGCAAGGAGACCGGGGTATGAGACGATAGGAGGAAGGCGAGGAGGTCGGTTGTGAGATGATGGGAGGAAGGCAAGGAGGCTGGTTGTGAGATGATGGGAGGAAGGCGAGGAGGCCGGGGTATGAGATGATGGGAGGAAGGCGAGGAGGTCGATTGTGAGATGATGGGAGGAAGGCAAGGAGACCGGGGTATGAGATGATGGGAGGAAGGCGAGAAGGCCGGGGTATGAGATGATGGGAGGAAGGCGAGGAGGCCGGGGTATGAGATGATGGGAGGAAGGTGAGGAGGCCGGGGTATGAGATGATGGGAGGAAGGTGAGGAGGCCGGGGTATGAGATGATGGGAGGAAGGCGAGGAGGCCGAGGTATGAGATGATGGGAGGAAGGTGAAGAGGCCAGGGTATGAGATGATGGGAAGAAGGCGAAAGGTCGGTTGTGAGATGATGGGAGGAAAGCAAGGAGGCTGGGGTATGAGAAGATGGGAAGAAGGCGAGGAGGCCGGGGTATGAGATGATGGGAGGAAGGCGAGGAGGCCGGGGTATGAGATGATGGGAGGAAAGCGAGGAGGCCGGGGTATGAGATGATGGGAGGAAGGCAAGGAGGCCGGGGTATGAGATGATGGGAGGAAGGCGAGAAGGTCGGGGTATGAGATGATGGGAGGATGGCGAGGAGGCCGGGGGTATGAGATGATGGGAGGATGGCGAGGAGGACGGGGGTATGAGATGATGGGAGGAAGGCGAAGAGGCCAGGGTATGAGATAATGGGAAGAAGGCGAGGAGGTCGGTTGTGAGATGATAGGAGGAAGGCAAGGAGGCTGGGGTATGAGATGATGGGAAGAAGGCGAGGAGGCCGGGGTATGAGATGATGGGAGGAAGGCGAGGAGGCCGGGGTATGAGATGATGGGAGGAAAGCGAGGAGGCCGGGGTATGAGATGATGGGAGTAAGGCAAGGAGGCCGGGGTATGAGATGATGGGAGGAAGGCGAGAAGGTCGGGGTATGAGATGATGGGAGGAAGGTGAGGAGGCCGGGGTATGAGATGATGGGAGGAAGGCGAGGAGGCCGGGGTATGAGATGATGGGAGGAAGGCGAGGAGGCCGGGGTATGAGATGATGGGAGGAAGGCAAGGAGGCCGGGGTATGAGACGATAGGAGGAAGGCGAGGAGGTCGGTTGTGAGATGATGGGAGGAAGGCAAGGAGGCCGGTTGTGAGATGATGGGAGGAAGGCGAGGAGGCCGGGGTATGAGATGATGGGAGGAAGGCGAGGAGGTCGATTGTGAGATGATGGGAGGAAGGCAAGGAGACCGGGGTATGAGATGATGGGAGGAAGGCGAGAAGGCCGGGGTATGAGATGATGGGAGGAAGGCGAGGAGGCCGGGGTATGAGATAATGGGAGGAAGGTGAGGAGGCCGGGGTATGAGATGATGGGAGGAAGGTGAGGAGGCCGGGGTATGAGATGATGGGAGGAAGGCGAGGAGGCCGAGGTATGAGATGATGGGAGGAAGGTGAGGAGGCCAGGGTATGAGATGATGGGAAGAAGGCGAGGAGGTCGGTTGTGAGATGATGGGAGGAAGGCAAGGAGGCTGGGGTATGAGATGATGGGAAGAAGGCGAGGAGGCCGGGGTATGAGATGATGGGATGAAGGCGAGGAGGCCGGGGTATGAGATGATGGGAGGAAAGCGAGGAGGCCGGGGTATGAGATGATGGGAGGAAGGCAAGGAGGCCGGGGTATGAGATGATGGGAGGAAGGCGAGAAGGTCGGGGTATGAGATGATGGGAGGATGGCGAGGAGGCCGGGGGTATGAGATGATGGGAGGATGGCGAGGAGGACGGGGGTATGAGATGATGGGAGGAAGGCGAAGAGGCCGGGGTATGAGATAATGGGAGGAAGACGAGGAGGTCGGGGTATGAGATGATGGGAGGAAGGCGAGGAGGCCGGGGTATGAGATGATGGGAGTAAGGCAAGGAGGCCGGGGTATGAGATGATGGGAGGAAGGCGAGAAGGTCGGGGTATGAGATGATGGGAGGAAGGTGAGGAGGCCGGGGTATGAGATGATGGGAGGAAGGCGAGGAGGCAGGGGTATGAGATGATGGGAGGAAGGCGAGGAGGACGGGGTATGAGATGATGGGAGGAAGGCAAGGAGACCGGGGTATGAGACGATAGGAGGAAGGCGAGGAGGTCGGTTGTGAGATGATGGGAGGAAGGCAAGGAGGCTGGTTGTGAGATGATGGGAGGAAGGCGAGGAGGCCGGGGTATGAGATGATGGGAGGAAGGCGAGGAGGTCGATTGTGAGATGATGGGAGGAAGGCAAGGAGACCGGGGTATGAGATGATGGGAGGAAGGCGAGAAGGCCGGGGTATGAGATGATGGGAGGAAGGTGAGGAGGCCGGGGTATGAGATGATGGGAGGAAGGCGAGGAGGCCGGGGTATGAGATGATGGGAGGAAGGCGAGGAGGTCGATTGTGAGATGATGGGAGGAAGGCAAGGAGACCGGGGTATGAGATGATGGGAGGAAGGCGAGAAGGCCGGGGTATGAGATGATGGGAGGAAGGCGAGGAGGCCGGGGTATGAGATGATGGGAGGAAGGCGAGGAGGCCGAGGTATGAGATGATGGGAGGAAGGTGAAGAGGCCAGGGTATGAGATGATGGGAAGAAGGCGAAAGGTCGGTTGTGAGATGATGGGAGGAAGGCAAGGAGGCTGGGGTATGAGAAGATGGGAAGAAGGCGAGGAGGCCGGGGTATGAGATGATGGGAGGAAGGCGAGGAGGCCGGGGTATGAGATGATGGGAGGAAAGCGAGGAGGCCGGGGTATGAGATGATGGGAGTAAGGCAAGGAGGCCGGGGTATGAGATGATGGGAGGAAGGCGAGAAGGTCGGGGTATGAGATGATGGGAGGATGGCGAGGAGGCCGGGGGTATGAGATGATGGGAGGATGGCGAGGAGGACGGGGGTATGAGATGATGGGAGGAAGGCGAAGAGGCCAGGGTATGAGATAATGGGAAGAAGGCGAGGAGGTCGGTTGTGAGATGATGGGAGGAAGGCAAGGAGGCTGGGGTATGAGATGATGGGAAGAAGGCGAGGAGGCCGGGGTATGAGATGATGGGAGGAAGGCGAAGAGGCCGGGGTATGAGATGATGGGAGGAAAGCGAGGAGGCCGGGGTATGAGATGATGGGAGTAAGGCAAGGAGGCCGGGGTATGAGATGATGGGAGGAAGGCGAGAAGGTCGGGGTATGAGATGATGGGAGGAAGGTGAGGAGGCCGGGGTATGAGATGATGGGAGGAAGGCGAGGAGGCCGGGGTATGAGATGATGGGAGGAAGGCGAGGAGGCCGGGGTATGAGATGATGGGAGGAAGGCAAGGAGGCCGGGGTATGAGACGATAGGAGGAAGGCGAGGAGGTCGGTTGTGAGATGATGGGAGGAAGGCAAGGAGGCCGGTTGTGAGATGATGGGAGGAAGGCGAGGAGGCCGGGGTATGAGATGATGGGAGGAAGGCGAGGAGGTCGATTGTGAGATGATGGGAGGAAGGCAAGGAGACCGGGGTATGAGATGATGGGAGGAAGGCGAGAAGGCCGGGGTATGAGATGATGGGAGGAAGGCGAGGAGGCCGGGGTATGAGATAATGGGAGGAAGGTGAGGAGGCCGGGGTATGAGATGATGGGAGGAAGGTGAGGAGGCCGGGGTATGAGATGATGGGAGGAAGGCGAGGAGGCCGAGGTATGAGATGATGGGAGGAAGGTGAGGAGGCCAGGGTATGAGATGATGGGAAGAAGGCGAGGAGGTCGGTTGTGAGATGATGGGAGGAAGGCAAGGAGGCTGGGGTATGAGATGATGGGAAGAAGGCGAGGAGGCCGGGGTATGAGATGATGGGATGAAGGCGAGGAGGCCGGGGTATGAGATGATGGGAGGAAAGCGAGGAGGCCGGGGTATGAGATGATGGGAGGAAGGCAAGGAGGCCGGGGTATGAGATGATGGGAGGAAGGCGAGGAGGCCGGGGGTATGAGATGATGGGAGGAAGGTGAGGAGGCCGGGGTATGAGATGATGGGAGGAAGGCGAGGAGGCCGAGGTATGAGATGATGGGAGGAAGGTGAAGAGGCCAGGGTATGAGATGATGGGAAGAAGGCGAAAGGTCGGTTGTGAGATGATGGGAGGAAGGCAAGGAGGCTGGGGTATGAGAAGATGGGAAGAAGGCGAGGAGGCCGGGGTATGAGATGATGGGAGGAAGGCGAGGAGGCCGGGGTATGAGATGATGGGAGGAAAGCGAGGAGGCCGGGGTATGAGATGATGGGAGGAAGGCAAGAAGGCCGGGGTATGAGATGATGGGAGGTAGGCGAGAAGGTCGGGGTATGAGATGATGGGAGGATGGCGAGGAGGCCGGGGGTATGAGATGATGGGAGGATGGCGAGGAGGACGGGGGTATGAGATGATGAGAGGAAGGCGAAGAGGCCAGGGTATGAGATAATGGGAAGAAGGCGAGGAGGTCGGTTGTGAGATGATGGGAGGAAGGCAAGGAGGCTGGGGTATGAGATGATGGGAAGAAGGCGAGGAGGCCGGGGTATGAGATGATGGGAGGAAGGCGAGGAGGCCGGGGTATGAGATGATGGGAGGAAAGCGAGGAGGCCGGGGTATGAGATGATGGGAGTAAGGCAAGGAGGCCGGGGTATGAGATGATGGGAGGAAGGCGAGAAGGTCGGGGTATGAGATGATGGGAGGAAGGTGAGGAGGCCGGGGTATGAGATGATGGGAGGAAGGCGAGGAGGCCGGGGTATGAGATGATGGGAGGAAGGCGAGGAGGCCGGGGTATGAGATGATGGGAGGAAGGCAAGGAGGCCGGGGTATGAGACGATAGGAGGAAGGCGAGGAGGTCGGTTGTGAGATGATGGGAGGAAGGCAAGGAGGCCGGTTGTGAGATGATGGGAGGAAGGCGAGGAGGCCGGGGTATGAGATGATGGGAGGAAGGCGAGGAGGTCGATTGTGAGATGATGGGAGGAAGGCAAGGAGACCGGGGTATGAGATGATGGGAGGAAGGCGAGAAGGCCGGGGTATGAGATGATGGGAGGAAGGCGAGGAGGCCGGGGTATGAGATAATGGGAGGAAGGTGAGGAGGCCGGGGTATGAGATGATGGGAGGAAGGTGAGGAGGCCGGGGTATGAGATGATGGGAGGAAGGCGAGGAGGCCGAGGTATGAGATGATGGGAGGAAGGTGAGGAGGCCAGGGTATGAGATGATGGGAAGAAGGCGAGGAGGTCGGTTGTGAGATGATGGGAGGAAGGCAAGGAGGCTGGGGTATGAGATGATGGGAAGAAGGCGAGGAAGCCAGGGTATGAGATGATGGGATGAAGGCGAGGAGGCCGGGGTATGAGATGATGGGAGGAAAGCGAGGAGGCCGGGGTATGAGATGATGGGAAGAAGGCAAGGAGGCCGGGGTATGAGATGATGGGAGGAAGGCGAGAAGGTCGGGGTATGAGATGATGGGAGGATGGCGAGGAGGCCGGGGTATGAGATGATGGGAGGAAGGCGAAGAGGCCGGGGTATGAGATAATGGGAGGAAGACGAGGAGGTCGGGGTATGAGATGATGGGAGGAAGGCGAGGAGGTCGGGGTATGAGATGATGGGAGGAAGGCGAGGAGGTAGGGGTATGAGATGATGGGAGGAAGGCCGGGAGGACGGGGTATGAGATGATGGGAGGAAGGTGAGGAGGTCGGTTGTGAGATGATGGGAGGAAGGCGAGGAGGCCGGGGTATGAGATGATGGGAGGAAGGTGAGGAGGTCGGTTGTGAGATGATGGGAGGAAGGCAAGGAGGACGGGGTATGAGATGATGGGAGGAAGGTGAGGAGGCCGGGGTATGAGATGATGGGAGGAAGGCGAGGAGGCTGGGGTATGAGATGATGGGAGGAAGGCGAGGAGGCTGGGGTATGAGATGATGGGAGGAAGTCAAGGAGGCCGGGGTATGAGATGATGGGAGGAAGGTGAGGAGGCCAGGGTATGAGATGATGGGAAGAAGGCGAGGAGGTCGGTTGTGAGATGATGGGAGGAAGGCAAGGAGGCTGGGGTATGAGATGATGGGAAGAAGGCGAGGAGGCCGGGGTATGAGATGATGGGATGAAGGCGAGGAGGCCGGGGTATGAGATGATGGGAGGAAAGCGAGGAGGCCGGGGTATGAGATGATGGGAGGAAGGCAAGGAGGCCGGGGTATGAGATGATGGGAGGAAGGCGAGAAGGTCGGGGTATGAGATGATGGGAGGATGGCGAGGAGGCCGGGGGTATGAGATGATGGGAGGATGGCGAGGAGGACGGGGGTATGAGATGATGGGAGGAAGGCGAAGAGGCCGGGGTATGAGATAATGGGAGGAAGACGAGGAGGTCGGGGTATGAGATGATGGGAGGAAGGCGAGGAGGTCGGGGTATGAGATGATGGGAGGAAGGCGAGGAGGTAGGGGTATGAGATGATGGGAGGAAGGCCGGGAGGACGGGGTATGAGATGATGGGAGGAAGGTGAGGAGGTCGGTTGTGAGATGATGGGAGGAAGGCGAGGAGGCCGGGGTATGAGATGATGGGAGGAAGGTGAGGAGGTCGGTTGTGAGATGATGGGAGGAAGGCAAGGAGGCTGGGGTATGAGATGATGGGACAAAGGCGAGGAGGCTGGGGTATGAGATGATGGGAGGAAGTCAAGGAGGCCGGGGTATGAGATGATGGGAGGAAGGCAAGGAGGTCAGTTGTGAGATGATGGGAGGAAGGCGAGGAGGCCGGGGTATGAGATGGTGGGAGGAAGGCGAGGAGGTCGGGGTATGAGATGATGGGAGGAAGGCGAGGAGGTCGGGGTATGAGATGATGGGAGGAAGGCGAGGAGGTCGGGGTATGAGATGATGGGAGGAAGGCAAGGAGGACGGGGTATGAGATGATGGGAGGAAGGTGAGGAGGTGAGTTGTGAGATTATGGGAGGAAGGCAAGGAGGCCGGGGTATGAGATGATGGGAGGAAGGTGAGGAGGTCGGTTGTGAGATGATGGGAGGAAGGCAAGGAGGCTGGGGTATGAGATGATGGGAGGAAGGCGAGGAGGCTGGGGTATGAGATGATGGGAGGAAGGCAAGGAGGACGGGGTATGAGATGATGGAAGGAAGGCAAGGAGGCTGGGGTATGAGATGATGGGAGGAAGGCGAGGAGGCTGGGGTATGAGATGATGGGAGGAAGGCAAGGAGGACGGGGTATGAGATGATGGGAGGAAGGCAAGGAGGCTGGGGTATGAGATGATGGGAGGAAGGCGAGGAGGCTGGGGTATGAGATGATGGGAGGAAGGCAAGGAGGACGGAGTATGAGATGATGGGAGGAAGGCAAGGAGGCCGGGGTATGAGATGATGGGAGGAAGGTGAGGAGGTTGGTTGTGAGATGATGGGAGGAAGGCAAGGAGGCCGGGGTATGAGATTATGGGAGGAAGGTGAGGAGGTCGGTTGTGAGATGATGGGAGGAAGGCAAGGAGGCTGGGGTATGAGATGATGGGAGGAAGGCGAGGAGGCTGGGGTATGAGATGATGGGAGGAAGGCAAGGAGGACGGGGTATGAGATGATGGGAGGAAGGTGAGGAGGTCGGTTGTGAGATGATGGGAGGAAGGCAAGGAGGCTGGGGTATGAGATGATGGGAGGAAGGCGAGGAGGCTGGGGTATGAGATGATGGGAGGAAGGCAAGGAGGACGGGGTATGAGATGATGGGAGGAAGGCAAGGAGGCTGGGGTATGAGATGATGGGAGGAAGGCGAGGAGGCTGGGGTATGAGATGATGGGAGGAAGGCAAGGAGGACGGGGTATGAGATGATGGGAGGAAGGCAAGGAGGCCGGGGTATGAGATGATGGGAGGAAGGCGACGAGGTCGGTTGTGAGATGATGGGAGGAAGGCAAGGAGGCCGGTTGTGAGATGATGGGAGGAAGGCGAGGAGGCCGGGGTATGAGATGATGGGAGGAAGGCGAGGAGGTCGATTGTGAGATGATGGGAGGAAGGCGAGGAGGCCGGTTGTGAGATGATGGGAGGAAGGCAAGGAGGCCGGGGTATGAGATGATGGGAGGAAGGCGAGGAGGTCGATTGTGAGATGATGGGAGGAAGGCAAGGAGACCGGGGTATGAGATGATGGGAGGAAGGCGAGAAGGCCGGGGTATGAGATGATGGGAGGAAGGCGAGGAGGCCGGGGTATGAGATGATGGGAGGAAGGTGAGGAGGCCGGGGTATGAGATGATGGGAGGAAGGTGAGGAGGTTGGTTGTGCGATGATGGGAGGAAGGCAAGGAGGCCGGGGTATGAGATGATGGGAGGAAGGTGAGGAGGTCGGTTGTGAGATGATGGGAGGAAGGCAAGGAGGCTGGGGTATGCGATGACGGGAGGAAGGCAAGGAGACCGGGGTATGAGATGATGGGAGGAAGGCAAGGAGACCGGGGTATGATATGATGGGAGGAAGGCGAGGAGGCTGGGGTATGAGATGATGGGAGGAAGGCAAGGAGGACGGGGTATGAGATGATGGGAGGAAGGCAAGGAGGCTGGGGTATGAGATGATGGGAGGAAGGCGAGGAGGCTGGGGTATGAGATGATGGGAGGAAGGCAAGGAGGACGGGGTATGAGATGATGGGAGGAAGGCAAGGAGGCTGGGGTATGAGATGATGGGAGGAAGGCGAGGAGGCTGGGGTATGAGATGATGGGAGGAAGGCAAGGAGGACGGGGTATGAGATGATGGGAGGAAGGCAAGGAGGCCGGGGTATGAAATGATGGGAGGAAGGTGAGGAGGTTGGTTGTGAGATGATGGGAGGAAGGCAAGGAGGCCGGGGTATGAGATGATGGGAGGAAGGTGAGGAGGTCGGTTGTGAGATGATGGGAGGAAGGCAAGGAGGCTGGGGTATGAGATGATGGGAGGAAGGCGAGGAGGCTGGGGTATGAGATGATGGGAGGAAGGCAAGGAGGACGGGGTATGAGATGATGGGAGGAAGGCAAGGAGGCTGGGGTATGAGATGATGGGAGGAAGGCGAGGAGGCTGGGGTATGAGATGATGGGAGGAAGGCAAGGAGGACGGGGTATGAGATGATGGGAGGATGGCAAGGAGGCCGGGGTATGAGATGATGGGAGGAAGGCGACGAGGTCGGTTGTGAGATGATGGGAGGAAGGCAAGGAGCCTGGTTGTGAGATGATGGGAGGAAGGCGAGGAGGCCGGGGTATGAGATGATGGGAGGAAGGCGAGGAGGTCGATTGTGAGATGATGGGAGGAAGGCAAGGAGGCCGGTTGTGAGATGATGGGAGGAAGGCGAGGAGGCCGGGGTATGAGATGATGGGAGGAAGGCGAGGAGGTCGATTGTGAGATGATGGGAGGAAGGCAAGGAGACCGGGGTATGAGATGATGGGAGGAAGGCGAGAAGGCCGGGGTATGAGATGATGGGAGGAAGGCGAGGAGGCCGGGGTATGAGATGATGGGAGGAAGGTGAGGAGGCCGGGGTATGAGATGATGGGAGGAAGGTGAGGAGGTTGGTTGTGAGATGATGGGAGGAAGGCAAGGAGGCCGGGGTATGAGATGATGGGAGGAAGGTGAGGAGGTCGGTTGTGAGATGATGGGAGGAAGGCAAGGAGGCCGGGGTATGAGATGATGGGAGGAAGGCGAGGAGGCTGGGGTATGAGATGATGGGAGGAAGGCAAGGAGGACGGGGTATGAGATGATGGGAGGAAGGCAAGGAGGACGGGGTATGAGATGATGGGAGGAAGGTGAGGAGGCCGGTTGTGAGATGATGGGAGGAAGGCAAGGAGGCTGGGTTGTGAGATCATGGGGAGGATAGTGGGAAAGTTTTTGAAGAAGTGATGGCTGACATGTGAGATTAACCATGATTGATACTTTGGTCTTGTCATGTGGGTAATCTTCTCTGCCTCTTCTCTCATTACAGGACCTCCGCATGGTCACTGGAACTACACTGGTAAGCTGATATATTTTACCTCCATTCAAATATAAATCCTGTAATTCCAGAACGGTCACTTCTCCCAGACTTTAGACTCACAATGGGAATAAATCATAGTTACATAGTTATTTTGGTTGAAAAGAGACATACGTCCATCGAGTTCAACCAGAGAACAAAGTACAACACCAGCCTGCTCCCTCATATATCCCTGCTGATCCAGAGGAAGGCGAAAAACCCTTACAAGGCATGGTCCAATTAGCCCCAAAAGGGAAAAATTCCTTCCCGACTCCAGATGGCAATCAGATAAAATCCCTGGATCAACATCATTAGGCATTACCTAGTAATTGTAGCCATGGATGTCTTTCAATGCAAGGAAACATCTAAGCCCCCTTTACATGCAGGTATAGAGTTTGCCATAACGACTTCCTGTGGCAATGCATTCCACATCTTAATCACTCTTACTGTAAAGAACCCTTTCCTAAATAAATGGCTAAAACATTTTTCCTCCATGCGCAGATCATGTCCTCTAGTCCTTAGAGAAGGCCTAGGGACAAAAAGCTCATCCGCCAAGCTATTATATTGCCCTCTGATGTATTTATACATGTTAATTAGATCCCCTCTAAGGTGTCTTTTCTCTAGACTAAATAAACCCAGTTTATCTAACCTTTCTTGATAAGTGAGACCTTCCATCCCACGTATCAATTTTGTTGCTCGTCTCTGCACCTGCTCTAAAACTGCAATATCTTTTTTGTAATGTGGTGCCCAGAACTGAATTCCATATTCCAGATGTGGCCTTACTAGAGAGTTAAACAGGGGCAATATTATGCTAGCATCTCGAGTTTTTATTTCTCTTTTAATGCATCCCAAAATTTTATTAGCTTTAGCTGCAGCGGCTTGGCATTGAGTACGATTATTTAACTTGGTGTTGATGAGGAATTGAAATTAGGGTTGCCAGGTGTCCGGTTTTAGACCGGACAGTCCGGTTTTTGGCCGCTGTGTCCGGTGCAAAAAGGCATGTTAAACCGGACAATTAAGATGTCCGGTTTTATGCCTTTTCCGGCGGCTGTCAGTGTTGACAGCCGCCTGTAGCAGGAGGAGAGCAGCGCAGTGGAGGGAAAGCGGTGGGCAGCGGCGGAGAAGGGGGTCATCTCCCCCCCTTCTCTCACCTTAGATGCTTTCCGTCCCTCGCTGTCTCCTCCGATCTGTGTGTGGCTGACTGGCGGTGGCGCTTGGCAGCGGGCGGGACTTACCTTCCGTGTCGCTCCATGCGCCGGCCAGAAGTTCTGGTGCCGCAGCCGCTGCTCTGGTCTGCATCAGACCAGAGTAGTGGCAACTCATCCCGCGCGGCGCCTGCGACGAGACCAGTCACCAGACGGAGGAGACACGGAAGGTAAGTTCCGCCCCTCTGCCAGCCACCGCACACACCGATCGGAGCAGACAGCGAGGGAGGGAGAGGACCCTAAGGTGAGCGAAGGGGGGGGAGATGGCCCCCTTCTTCACCGCTCTCCCTCTTCTCTGCGCTGACTGCTTCCCTCCTGGGGGGGGGGGGGACACACCTGCCTACATATACTGGGCCCATATACACCCTGGCTAAATATACTGGGCCCATATACACCCTGGCTACATATACTGGGCCCATATACACCCTGGCTACATATACTGGGTCCATATACACCCTGGCTACATATACTGGGCCCATATACACCCTGGCTAAATATACTGGGCCCATATACACCCTGGCTACATATACTGGGCCCATATACACCCTGGCTAAATATACTGGGCCCATATACACCCTGGCTACATATACTGGGCCCATATACACCCTGGCTACATATACTGGGCCCATATACACCCTGGCTAAATATACTGGGCCCATATACACCCTGGCTACATATACTGGGCCCATATACACCCTGGCTATATATACTGGGGACATATTCCCCTGCCTACATATACTGGGCATATATACCCCCTGACTACATATACTGGGCCCATATACACCCTGGCTACATATACTAGGCCCATATACACCCTGGCTACATATACTGGGCCCATATACACCCTGGCTACATATACTGGGCCCATATACCGCTGGCTATATATACTGGGGACATATTCCCCTGCCTACATATACTGGGGACATATACCTCTGGCTACATATACTGGGCACATATATCCCTGGCTACATATACTGGGGACAACTGGCTGTTTGTCATTATGTGCAGTTACTGGTGAAAAGCTGTCTCTTATTATGTGCATTTAGTGGTGAAAAGCTTTCTCTTATGTGCATTTACTGGTGAAAAGCTGTCTCTTATGTGCATTTAGTGGTGAAAAGATGTCTCTTATGTGCATTTAGTGGTGAAAAGATGTCTCTTATGTGCATTTAGTGGTGAAAAGATGTCTCTTATGTGCATTTTTGAAAAGCGGTCTCTTATTATGTGCATTTACTGGTGAAAAGTGGTCTCTTATGTGCATGTACTGGTGAGGACAGTTAGTGACATGGCTATGTACTCTGTAATGTGCTGCAGAAGATGTCAGTGCGATATAAATACTGTAAAAAACATTTTTTAAAAAGCCCATTGCTTAGCCCCACTCTACATAAAAGTGCGCTTCTGACTCCGTCCCTAACTCCACCCCCTGTCCGGTTTTCTCCATCAGCCGACCTGGCAACCCTAATTGAAATGGAATTGAAATGTAAATGCCTGCAGTTTGCCTTATTGGGCACTTGATACATTATTACCAATGTGACATTTATCTCATGCAGGAAGCAGGGAGATAGCAGTCACTTGTCCTCTAGCATAGTCATCTGAGCCTTCTGGCCCAGTTACAAGTCTCCTGAGGTGGCCGACATTTTCACCTCCAAGCTAACAGCTATGCTAGCCATGCCACCCAGATGTAGCTGCTAGTGAAAATCAGAGAAAGACCTGACAAGCATGTGGTTGAGACGCCTTCCATATATTTCAATCAAATACATTGGCCTCAATTCTGGTAGCTATGTGAGGTAAAGATTTTTTTGTACGTAAAAATACTCATGAGGTAATTTCCTCTTTTTTTAGCAATTCTGAAAGATTTTTCTCCATTTCCAAACATGAGGTAAAGCATGAGGTAAATGCATAAAGTGAGGTAAAACATGAGGTAAAGCATGAGGTAAATGCATAAAGTGAGGTAAAACATGAGGTAAAGCATGAGGTAAATGCATAAAGTGAGGTAAAACATGAGGTAAAGCATGAGGTAAATGCATAAAGTGAGGTAAAACATGAGGTAAAGCATGAGGTAAATGCATAAAGTGAGGTAAAACATGAGGTATTTCAGGGGTTAGCCTGCAGCAAATAAATAATAGTAACTCTTTAATTGTATTCCATAAGTTAGAATAGTCTTTTTTTAGGGGGGAGGTGTATTTGATTATATAGCAACCTATGAAAAGTATATCTATAGGTATCCTTTATAAAAAAAAAATCCAGTAAATATTTGGAGTTTTATTTCTTCTATTCTTTTCGATTACACAGCCTGAATAGGAATGACACCAAAACAGCAATAGGAACTCCACTAAAAACTGCAAAATGCATACAAATGGACTTTACCTCCAGGTACCGGCAGGTCTTCTCTAAACTAATCGGTAAATTATGTGCTAACGTGTGCCCTAATTTCCATGAGAATAGCTATTTTCGGTAAATTACCTCATGAATTACCTCATAATTTACCTCAGGAGGTAAAACATAACTAAAACCTACCAGAATTGCTATGTGTCATTATCTCATGAGGTAATTTGTTTGATAACCGGGTAACCCTACCAGAATTGAGGCCATTATATTTTAATGACAATGTCCCAGGCACCTGGCAAAGGGTTAAACTTTCCAGCTATCACTTTGCACAGAACAGAATGAATTAACTTAGCTCTCAGCTCTGACCAAATGGTCTTCCTGAGCTTATAAGTGCCGTGCAAAAGCCTCAGTGGACTCTGACAGAAACCGTAACATGGCATTGTGCCAGGACTAGTGTCTTCAGAAGTCCCCTACATCACAAATCATTTTCACACCTCTCCTCTCACTAATGCCTCTGCTAGAAGCTTCTGCCAGTTCAGAGGAGACCCTCTGATGCTACCTGTGCTTCTCTCCACACAGCCGCTATTGTAACCTCTGAAATCCATACTTTGCTCATGCTTCATTCACGTAACAAGGATGCAAAGATCTTGACTCTTCTAGGGAGAGACATTTCCAGAGTTCATAAGAGAGTTACGCAACGGTCCAGATGATGCTCCTCATGCCCAGAAACTTGAGCCTGGATAGGTTATAATAGGACAAGCCTGTTTAGATCAATCGCAATAGTGCAATAGATGAAATGTCTATTGCACTATCATGTGAAGGAAAGACTTGATGTCAAATCTGAAATTCCATGTCAAGCCCTCCAAGGTATTACCTGCAAGCCCACTTCTCACAAGGACCTTGGTGATTCCGTGTACCAGACTACTTGTGATGACAACTAGATTTCCCCTTCCATCGAAGACAAGGAGCTCATCAAGATTATGAATGAAGAGTTCTTCAAGGACAACTCCAACAGTTGGGAGCCTCATTACCCTTCCGATTACCAAGGCTTACTCTCCCTAACAATCCAGAACAAGCTTTAGACAGATTTTCTGCACTTAAAGAGAAGCTCTCAGCCATACTATCTCAGGAAAAAACCAACACATGTATAAGCAGTTAAATACTTGCTCTACTGACATAACATATGTATTGCACTGTCCACATTTTGATTTTAGTGATTTTCTACAGTAAAAAAAGAGAAAATCCTTCTTAGCATTTCCCATTTTAACTGTGGCTATTTTGAAGCCAATCTCAATGTCATTTCCTCCCTTAGTTTCCTCTGCCTGATTGTGTATGCATTGCTCGCCCTCCACTGTAGAAAGTGCATTGTCTCAGTATGAGAAATATTGGCCAATCAGAGAGGAACAGAGGTGTGGGAGGGGAAAACAGGAGGGAAAGAGGCTTCAACCAATCAGGCTGCATTAGTTAAGTCTGAGGGGAAGTACAGAAGCAAAAAAGGACCACCCAGCATGCCCTGCAACTTCCTTTTTATGTACCAAATTTTGTGTGTAAACTCAGTGAGGTAAACTGGGGAATGATCATTTATCAGCAAGAAAAGTAATAGTGATTTTAACTTTTTGGATTGCCTGGTTAGCATCCTTATTACTTGTTTACCAGCTAAAAAAAAAGAATTGATTTTTGATTTTATGCCAGTTACTCTTTAACTGAATCCGAACTCATGCAGTACGAATCTAAGTCCAGCAGGTGGTGCTGCGCCCCTGACTGGACGTAAACTCTACGTTGCATTGACCGCGCATACCCGCTGTTTACCACTGATCACCCTGCTCTCGCCACTCTGTCCCCGCCGCAGTTTGCTCGCCCTGCCGTCTCTATGACAGCAGAGCTCTGTGAGCCGGGCAGGAGCCGTTTTCATTTGCTCCTGGCCCTGTCATCACTGTAAGCTGATCCCATTGGCTTACATTGATTGACAGGGTCAGGAGCAAATGAAAGTGGCTCCTGACCGGCTCACATCGCTCTGCCGAGATGGCGGAGAGTGGAGCCTGCGGCAGTACAGAGCGGCGTTGTGACGCACACGGTTCCCGAGAGAAGCGCACGTGCGCCATTCAAGTCACAAACGCACTTGCAAGTGCATTGCAAGCAACCAAAATCACATTTTTGTTTTTTAAATCAACCTTTTTTTCCTACTCTCTTGCTCTGCTAGCAAGCACTGGCAGTTTTTCTAAGTACATAGTCTCTCTCACCCTAGTGGGAAGAGTGGGTTTCCTGGCCTCAGGACCCCCTAGAGAGTTTATAGCTCATCCAACTGGGGACTCACAAAAGTTCAACCAACCTTAAAAACTATATTTAATAATAGGCACAGTTTTGTAATATTTCTGGTGTTACAAGGATACCAGGTCCTTCAAATTCACAGGGTGTGTTGGACTTCACGTGACACTGGTTCTGAGAGATTTTCAAGCATCTGGATCTTCCAGAACCAATGCTACAAAGGGTGGAAGTAACGAACGGTGTTATCTGTCTCCCATGGTCCTCATGTGTGGTATCAAATGAATTGTACAATTATGCTGGGTGCGAATATGCATTCTATTTCTTGATGTGACCTATGGGCACAGGGAGAAAGCGGGCAAAACATGAATTGGGCCAAAATCTCTTCCTGTCTAAGGGGGCACTGTCTTATTCAAATTGCACAAGGCTGAACTTTTACGTGTCATGACCCCGCCCATCTACAGTGAGGATTAAAACTCCAATGACACAAAGGGCCAGCGTCCATCATCTAAAATCTTGTCGAATAACATCCCGGCAGCCAGCTGGACACTGGCAAATCTCTTGGATTATTTCTCACAAAGGCATGGCAATCGCCATCTTGGACTTTCCGCCAAAGACTTGCGATTGCTGCATGAACTACCAATAATGGTATTTGAACTGTACATTAAGATAGTCTGTTTCTTTTCATCTCTACTCTCTTTCTATCAAACCAATCTGTTCTGCCGGACAGGTATATTTACCTGTGGGGCTAAAGTCAGCTGTGTGTATGTAGTTTTAGAATAAAAACTAACGATTTTATCATTCAGTCTTGTGCCTTTTCTGGTCATCTGATTGCTGCTATAACGAATCTGCCCTCTGAAGAGTCATCATACTACCGCATTGTTTTATTATTTGCTTATGATTGTTGATTTGCTAGCTAGGTTGTAAATAACCGTTTCCTTCCTTTTAGGAGTAGTTAGCGGGAGTCTCTTTCCTCCCTGAACACGAGAGAGTGGTGGCAGTGAACTTACCTGATTTCCAGCGCTGAATCTATATTTTTAGTTTACAGATTGTACATACAATCTGGATTGTACATATATGGGCACATCCAACTAATCTTAACCGTTTACTACGCACACAGTGAATTTGCCTCCAGCAGTCTCTAGTGCATGAGACCTGCATGGCAACAGTGGCCTAGTAATACGGGATTGGTGAATGATTGTCCCATTACATAATGTCGGCAGCTGCGCGACCAATCTTTATTGACAGTCTGTTCACCGTACTTCCTGCTAACACTAACGGGAGCAGATTAGACGGGATCGCGGGGCTGGATTGTCACAGGCGTGACCGGCAGGAGCGGCGGATTTTTGCAGTGATTCATCGGGAAGCGCCGTTTTACTATACCAGCAGCCTCTGGTCCTTAAGGGGGCAGAGGCTGCTGGTACCAAAGTGGTTAAAGGGAACCTAAACTGAGAGGAATATGGATGTTTCCTTTTAAACAATACCAGTTGCCTGGCAGTCCTGCTGACCTCTTTGGCTGCAGTATTGGCTGAATCACACACCTGAAACAAGCATGCAGCTAATCCAGTCTGACTTCAGTCAGAGCACCTGATCTGCATGCTTGTTGAGAGGCTGTGGCTAAATGTAGTAGAAGCACAGGATCAGCAGGAGAGTCAGGCAACTGGAAGGAAAGAAGGAAAAATCCGTATCCTTCTCAGTTTAGGTTTCCTTTAAGAGATCTCTCTGTAGCAAGCTTGAGATATAAGAGCACTGTCTAGCATTCATGCAGAAGATTCTAGATAACCATGATGCTGAGTCAGAAGAAAGCTGGTGTCTTCCATCCTACCGTCATTGTAAACAGGGCCAATCAGAAGAATCTTTGACTCAAGTGCTCAATTCAAGGTAACCTCCTTGAATAACGTTCTTCTAGTAGGTCCAAATCTAAGGAACAACCTTGTAGGAGTGTTGATGTGGTTCAGGAAGGAACACATTGCTGTGACAGCTGACATCCAACAATTGTTCCATTGCTTCATAGTCAGGGAGGACCACAGAGATTATCTCTGATTCTTGTGGTACTGCAACAATGACATTAACCATCCGGATAGATAGATTATCGCATGAGTCCTTGTCTCTGGTAATAGTCCATCTCCTGCTGTGGCAACTTATGGACTGAGAAGAACAGTGCAGGAAGGTGAAAGGGAACTCGGATCTGACACCAGACAGTTCACTGAGAGAGATTTCTATGTGGATGATGGCCTCAAATCCTTCTCAACAACGTAAGAAGCTGTCAGTCTAATAAAACCAACTCAACAGCTCTTGTCGACTGCTAACTTAAAGAGGAACTCCAGTAAAAATAATCTAATAAAAAAAAGTGCTTCATTTTTACAATAATTATGTATAAATCATTTAGTCAGTGTTTGCCCATTGTAAAGTCTTTTAAATCCCTGATTTACATTGTGACATTACATGGTGACATTTTTACTGCTGGCAGGTGATGTAGCTGCTGCATGCTTTTTTGGCAGTTGGAAATAGCTGTAAACAGCTATTTCCCACAATGCAACAAGGTTCACAGACAGGAAACTGCCAGGATTACCATGGTCCTCAGAGTTTCCTGTGGGAGGGGCTTCACCCCAATATCAGTCATACAGCGCCCCCTGATGGTCCGTTTGTGGAAAGGAATAGATTTCTCATGTAAAATGGGGTATCAGCTACTGATTGGGGTGAAGTTCAATTCTTGATCACGGTTTCTCTTTAAGGCTTCATAAGATCGCATCTAATAGCAGTTAGTGATGTAGCAAACATCAAATTGTAGGTGGGAATGCAAATTTTCTGCAAAAGTTTGCAAACAGGCGAACTGAAATAGACTTCAATGGGCAGGCAAATTGTAAAGCCTACAGGGACTGTTTATGGCCACAAAAGTGATGGAAAAGTTGTTTAACCTCCCTGGCGGTATGATTCACGCAGCTGCGCGACCGCGGGAGGGTTTTTTTCACCTTTTTTTTTTTTTTTTTAGCATGTAGCTAGCCTAGCGCTAGCTACATGCTTCCCCCCTCCCTGTGGCCTCCCCCCAAACAGTCCGATCGCCGCCAGCGCCGCTTGCCCATATGGAAATCCAGTTCTGAACGGGATTTCCTTGAGGGCTTCCCCCGTCGCCATGGCGATGAACGGAGTTACGTCATCGACGTCGCCGATGTCGTGACGTCACAGGGAGTCCCGATCCACCCCATAGCGCAGCCTGGCGGCGATTGGCCAGGCTGCGCAAGGGGTATGCGGGGGGCCCTGTATTGCGGCGGGTAGCAGCGCATCGACGGCGGGCAGCGGCGATCGCAACAAACACGCAGCTAGCAAAGTGCTAGCTGCGTGTTTGAAAAAAAAATTATGCAAATCGGCCCAGCAGGGCCTGAGGAATCCTCTGCGGCGGCTTACCCCGTGTCCAGCATGGGGTTACCGCTAAGGAGGTTAAAGAGGTCTAACACCTGGACCGTGGCATGCCGGAGGGGGGTCTAACACCTGGACCGTGGCATGCCGGAGGGGGGTCTAACACCTGGACCGTGGCATGCCGGAGGGGGATCCATGCCAAAAGTCCCACCAAAAATTACAGAATTGATGCAGAGTTGTGTTTTAATCTCTAAAGGGCAGAACTCACAGTACATTCCTACATACACAGCAATAAGGCAGTGTAAGGGTTCGGCCCGGATCACACTGACAGATGAAATGCCGCGTTTAATGCACCATAAACAACCGCAAAGAGCTTTAGTGATAACATCAGGTGAGCAAACCAATGTTTTTGCTAGTTGACACCTCCAGGACATAAATGTTTGTCCTGTCGGCGGCAATATTTGTGTAGTGGTGTGTAGTGGCCGCCGTGCTTGTGCGCACGTTCGTGGGAGTGCAGGCGATTGAGGTTTTCCAGCCCCTATGGTCAGCGGAGGTAGTTCAATGACAGTTAAGGGACTAAGAAAACACTGATTCTGCACTGAGGCCTTATACAGGGGGCAGTAGTGGATACTAGATGCCAGTAGTGGTGGTGAAAGATTATTGGGTTATGGTTGGTGCACTACTAGGACCAGCAGACCTGTCTCCATCAGTTAACATGTTCACTGGACACACAAAACTGCAATATAATAGCAAGAGAAAGAAAAACAGCCCTTAGAAGGGTGACCTCCTGTAGCACTAAGCACTGACTGCACCTGTCTGCAGCAGCTACAGGTGGACACAGTGATCAGCAATTTCACAGGATCAGAGCACAGACTATAGAAGGGTGACCTCCTGTAACACTGAGCACTGACTGCGCCTGTCTGCAGCAGCTACAGGTGGACACAGTGATCAGCAATATCACAGGATCAGAGCACAGACTATAGAAGGGTGACCTCCTGTAACACTAGCACTGACAGCACCTGTCTGCAGCAGCTACAGGTGGACACAGTGATCAGCAATATCACAGGATCAGAGCACAGACTATAGAAGGGTGACCTCCTGTAACACTAAGCACTGACTGCACCTGTCTGCAGCAGCTACAGGTGGACACAGTGCTCAGCAATATCACAGGATCAGAGCACAGACTATAGAAGGGTGACCTCCTGTAACACTAAGCACTGACGGCGCCTGTCTGCAGCAGCTACAGGTGGACACAGTGATCAGCAATATCACAGGATCAGAGCACAGACTATAGAAGGGTGACCTCCTGTAACACTAAGCACTGACTGCACCTGTCTGCAGCAGCTACAGGTGGACACAGTGATCAGCAATATCACAGGATCAGAGCACAGACTATAGAAGGGTGACCTCCAGTAACACTAAGCACTGACTGCACCTGTCTGCAGCAGCTACAGGTGGACACAGTGATCAGCAATATCACAGGATCAGAGCACAGACTATAGAAGGGTGACCTCCTGTAGCACTAAGCACTGACTGCACCTGTCTGCAGCAGCTACAGGTGGACACAGTGATCAGCAATATCACAGGATCAGAGCACAGACTATAGAAGGGTGACCTCCTGTAACACTGAGCACTGACTGCACCTGTCTGCAGCAGCTACAGGAGGACACAGTGATCAGCAATATCACAGGATCAGAGCACAGACTATAGAAGGGTGACCTCCTGTAACACTAAGCACTGACTGCGCCTGTCTGCAGCAGCTACAGGTGGACACAGTGATCAGCAATATCACAGGATCAGAGCACAGACTATAGAAGGGTGACCTCCTGTAACACTAAGCACTGACTGCACCTGTCTGCAGCAGCTACAGGTGGACACAGTGATCAGCAATATCACAGGATCAGAGCACAGACTATAGAAGGGTGACCTCCTGTAACACTAAGCACTGACTGCACCTGTCTGCAGCAGCTACAGGTGGACACAGTGATCAGCAATATCACAGGATTAGAGCACAGACTATAGAAGGGTGACCTCCTGTAGCACTAAGCACTGACTGCACCTGTCTGCAGCAGCTACAGGTGGACACAGTGATCAGCAATATCACAGGATCAGAGCACAGACTATAGAAGGGTGACCTCCTGTAACACTAAGCACTGACTGCGCCTGTCTGCAGCAGCTACAGGTGGACACAGTGATCAGCAATATCACAGGATCAGAGCACAGACTATAGAAGGGTGACCTCCTGTAACACTAAGCACTGACTGCGCCTGTCTGCAGCAGCTACAGGTGGACACAGTGATCAGCAATATCACAGGATCAGAGCACAGACTATAGAAGGGTGACCTCCTGTAACACTGAGCACTGACTGCACCTGTCTGCAGCAGCTACAGGTGGACACAGTGATCAGCAATATCACAGGATCAGAGCACAGACTATAGAAGAGTGACCTCCTGTAACACTAAGCACTGACGGCACCTGTCTGCAGCAGCTACAGGTGGACACAGTGATCAGCAATATCACAGGATCAGAGCACAGACTATAGAAGGGTGACCTCCTGTAACACTGAGCACTGACTGCACCTGTCTGCAGCAGCTACAGGTGGACACAGTGATCAGCAATATCACAGGATCAGAGCACAGACTATAGAAGGGTGACCTCCTGTAACACTAAGCACTGACTGCGCCTGTCTGCAGCAGCTACAGGTGGACACAGTGATCAGCAATATCACAGGATCAGAGCACAGACTATAGAAGGGTGACCTCCTGTAACACTGAGCACTGACTGCGCCTGTCTGCAGCAGCTACAGGTGGACACAGTGATCAGCAATATCACAGGATCAGAGCACAGACTATAGAAGAGTGACCTCCTGTAACACTAAGCACTGACGGCACCTGTCTGCAGCAGCTACAGGTGGACACAGTGATCAGCAATATCACAGGATCAGAGCACAGACTATAGAAGGGTGACCTCCTGTAGCACTAAGCACTGACTGCACCTGTCTGCAGCAGCTACAGGTGGACACAGTGATCAGCAATATCACAGGATTAGAGCACAGACTATAGAAGGGTGACCTCCTGTAGCACTAAGCACTGACTGCACCTGTCTGCAGCAGCTACAGGTGGACACAGTGATCAGCAATATCACAGGATCAGAGCACAGACTATAGAAGGGTGACCTCCTGTAACACTAAGCACTGACTGCGCCTGTCTGCAGCAGCTACAGGTGGACACAGTGATCAGCAATATCACAGGATCAGAGCACAGACTATAGAAGGGTGACCTCCTGTAACACTAAGCACTGACTGCGCCTGTCTGCAGCAGCTACAGGTGGACACAGTGATCAGCAATATCACAGGATCAGAGCACAGACTATAGAAGGGTGACCTCCTGTAACACTGAGCACTGACTGCACCTGTCTGCAGCAGCTACAGGTGGACACAGTGATCAGCAATATCACAGGATCAGAGCACAGACTATAGAAGAGTGACCTCCTGTAACACTAAGCACTGACGGCGCCTGTCTGCAGCAGCTACAGGTGGACACAGTGATCAGCAATATCACAGGATCAGAGCACAGACTATAGAAGGGTGACCTCCTGTAACACTAAGCACTGACTGCGCCTGTCTGCAGCAGCTACAGGTGGACACAGTGATCAGCAATATCACAGGATCAGAGCACAGACTATAGAAGGGTGACCTCCTGTAACACTGAGCACTGACGGCACCTGTCTGCAGCAGCTACAGGTGGACACAGTGATCAGCAATATCACAGGATCAGAACACAGACTATAGAAGGGTGACCTCCAGTAACACTAAGCACTGACGGCGCCTGTCTGCAGCAGCTACAGGTGGACACAGTGATCAGCAATATCACAGGATCAGAGCACAGACTATAGAAGGGTAACCTCCTGTAACACTAAGCACTGACTGCACCTGTCTGCAGCAGCTACAGGTGGACACAGTGATCAGCAATATCACAGGATCAGAGCACAGACTATAGAAGAGTGACCTCCTGTAACACTAAGCACTGACTGCACCTGTCTGCAGCAGCTACAGGAGGACACAGTGATCAGCAATATCACAGGATCAGAGCACAGACTATAGAAGGGTGACCTCCTGTAACACTAAGCACTGACTGCGCCTGTCTGCAGCAGCTACAGGTGGACACAGTGATCAGCAATATCACAGGATCAGAGCACAGACTATAGAAGGGTGACCTCCTGTAACACTAAGCACTGACTGCGCCTGTCTGCAGCAGCTACAGGTGGACACAGTGATCAGCAATATCACAGGATCAGAGCACAGACTATAGAAGGGTGACCTCCTGTAGCACTAAGCACTGACGGCGCCTGTCTGCAGCAGCTACAGGTGGACACAGTGATCAGCAGCAATCTCACCGGATCAGAGCACAGACTATAGAAGGGTGACCTCCTGTAACACTGAGCACTGACTGCACCTGTCTGCAGCAGCTACAGGTGGACACAGTGATCAGCAATATCACAGGATCAGAGCACAGACTATAGAAGGGTGACCTCCTGTAACACTGAGCACTGACTGCGCCTGTCTGCAGCAGCTACAGGTGGACACAGTGATCAGCAATATCACAGGATCAGAGCACAGACTATAGAAGGGTGACCTCCTGTAACACTAGCACTGACAGCACCTGTCTGCAGCAGCTACAGGTGGACACAGTGATCAGCAATATCACAGGATCAGAGCACAGACTATAGAAGGGTGACCTCCTGTAACACTAAGCACTGACTGCACCTGTCTGCAGCAGCTACAGGTGGACACAGTGCTCAGCAATATCACAGGATCAGAGCACAGACTATAGAAGGGTGACCTCCTGTAACACTGAGCACTGACTGCGCCTGTCTGCAGCAGCTACAGGTGGACACAGTGATCAGCAATATCACAGGATCAGAGCACAGACTATAGAAGAGTGACCTCCTGTAACACTAAGCACTGACGGCACCTGTCTGCAGCAGCTACAGGTGGACACAGTGATCAGCAATATCACAGGATCAGAACACAGACTATAGAAGGGTGACCTCCAGTAACACTAAGCACTGACGGCGCCTGTCTGCAGCAGCTACAGGTGGACACAGTGATCAGCAATATCACAGGATCAGAGCACAGACTATAGAAGAGTGACCTCCTGTAACACTAAGCACTGACTGCACCTGTCTGCAGCAGCTACAGGAGGACACAGTGATCAGCAATATCACAGGATCAGAGCACAGACTATAGAAGGGTGACCTCCAGTAACACTAAGCACTGACTGCGCCTGTCTGCAGCAGCTACAGGTGGACACAGTGATCAGCAATATCACAGGATCAGAGCACAGACTATAGAAGGGTGACCTCCTGTAGCACTAAGCACTGACGGCGCCTGTCTGCAGCAGCTACAGGTGGACACAGTGATCAGCAGCAATCTCACAGGATCAGAGCACAGACTATAGAAGGGTGACCTCCTGTAACACTGAGCACTGACTGCACCTGTCTGCAGCAGCTACAGGTGGACACAGTGATCAGCAATATCACAGGATCAGAGCACAGACTATAGAAGGGTGACCTCCTGTAACACTGAGCACTGACTGCGCCTGTCTGCAGCAGCTACAGGTGGACACAGTGATCAGCAATATCACAGGATCAGAGCACAGACTATAGAAGAGTGACCTCCTGTAACACTAAGCACTGACGGCACCTGTCTGCAGCAGCTACAGGTGGACACAGTGATCAGCAATATCACAGGATCAGAACACAGACTATAGAAGGGTGACCTCCAGTAACACTAAGCACTGACGGCGCCTGTCTGCAGCAGCTACAGGTGGACACAGTGATCAGCAATATCACAGGATCAGAGCACAGACTATAGAAGGGTAACCTCCTGTAACACTAAGCACTGACTGCACCTGTCTGCAGCAGCTACAGGTGGACACAGTGATCAGCAATATCACAGGATCAGAGCACAGACTATAGAAGGGTGACCTCCTGTAGCACTAAGCACTGACTGCACCTGTCTGCAGCAGCTACAGGTGGACACAGTGATCAGCAATATCACAGGATCAGAGCACAGACTATAGAAGGGTGACCTCCTGTAACACTAAGCACTGACTGCACCTGTCTGCAGCAGCTACAGGTGGACACTAGTGATGGGCGAACACCTGGATGTTCGGGTTCGGGAAAGTTCGCCGAACATGGCCGAGATGTTCGGCATGTTCGGGCCGAACCCCGAACTTCCCGAACATCCCTATTTTGGGGGCCCTATGGGGTCGCAGGCATAAGGGGGGAGCATGCCCCGATCGCGGGGGGGGTCGGAAATTCCCCCCACCCCCTCCGCTAGCGCTCCCCCCTCTGCCCGCTTCCCCATTCAAAAGTTTCAAGAAGTACCTGTATAGCGGATGGCCTGGCAGTGGGCGGCACTGTGGAGTGAGGAGGAGGAGGAGTCCGGAGAGTGACGAGTTGAGGGAGGCCGGGCAGCGGGCGTGAGGTCAGCGAAAGGGCGGAACTTCCGCCCTTTCTCTGACCTCACGCCCGCTGCCCGGCCTCCCTCAACTCGTCACTCTCCGGACTCCTCCTCCTCCTCACTCCACAGTGCCGCCCACTGCCAGGCCATCCGCTATACAGGTACTTCTTGAAACTTTTGAATGGGGAAGCGGGCAGAGGGGGGAGCGCTAGCGGAGGGGGTGGGGGGAATTTCCGACCCCCCCCGCGATCGGGGCATGCTCCCCCCTTATGCCTGCGACCCCATAGGGGGGCCGTATTGCGGCCTGTTCGGCCGAACAGGGCCCTGTTCGCCCGAACAGGGGCCCTGTTCGGCCCTGTTCGGGGGCATACAGAAGTTCGGGGCGAACCCGAACTTAAAAGGCCGAACACCATGAGGTGTTCGGCCGAACTCGAACATCACCCGAACAGGGTGATGTTCTGCAGAACCCGAACAGTGGCGAACACTGTTCGCCCAACACTAGTGGACACAGTGATCAGCAATATCACAGGATCAGAGCACAGACTATAGAAGGGTGACCTCCTGTAGCACTAAGCACTGACTGCACCTGTCTGCAGCAGCTACAGGTGGACACAGTGATCAGCAATATCACAGGATCAGAGCACAGACTATAGAAGGGTGACCTCCTGTAACACTGAGCACTGACTGCACCTGTCTGCAGCAGCTACAGGAGGACACAGTGATCAGCAATATCACAGGATCAGAACACAGACTATAGAAGGGTGACCTCCAGTAACACTAAGCACTGACAGCGCCTGTCTGCAGCAGCTACAGGTGGACACAGTGATCAGCAATATCACAGGATCAGAGCACAGACTATAGAAGGGTAACCTCCTGTAACACTAAGCACTGACGGCGCCTGTCTGCAGCAGCTACAGGTGGACACAGTGATCAGCAATATCACAGGATCAGAGCACAGACTATAGAAGGGTAACCTCCTGTAACACTAAGCACTGACTGCACCTGTCTGCAGCAGCTACAGGTGGACACAGTGATCAGCAATATCACAGGATCAGAGCACAGACTATAGAAGGGTGACCTCCTGTAGCACTAAGCACTGACTGCACCTGTCTGCAGCAGCTACAGGTGGACACAGTGATCAGCAATATCAGAGGATCAGAGCACAGACTATAGAAGGGTGACCTCCTGTAACACTAAGCACTGACTGCACCTGTCTGCAGCAGCTACAGGTGGACACAGTGATCAGCAATATCACAGGATCAGAGCACAGACTATAGAAGGGTGACCTCCTGTAGCACTAAGCACTGACTGCACCTGTCTGCAGCAGCTACAGGTGGACACAGTGATCAGCAATATCACAGGATCAGAGCACAGACTATAGAAGGGTGACCTCCTGTAACACTGAGCACTGACTGCACCTGTCTGCAGCAGCTACAGGAGGACACAGTGATCAGCAATATCACAGGATCAGAACACAGACTATAGAAGGGTGACCTCCAGTAACACTAAGCACTGACGGCGCCTGTCTGCAGCAGCTACAGGTGGACACAGTGATCAGCAATATCACAGGATCAGAGCACAGACTATAGAAGGGTAACCTCCTGTAACACTGAGCACTGACTGCACCTGTCTGCAGCAGCTACAGGTGGACACAGTGCTCAGCAATATCACAGGATCAGAGCACAGACTATAGAAGGGTGACCTCCTGTAACACTAAGCACTGACGGCGCCTGTCTGCAGCAGCTACAGGTGGACACAGTGATCAGCAATATCACAGGATCAGAGCACAGACTATAGAAGGGTGACCTCCTGTAACACTAAGCACTGACTGCACCTGTCTGCAGCAGCTACAGGTGGACACAGTGATCTGCAGCAATATCACAGGATCAGAGCACAGACTATAGAAGGGTGACCTCCTGTAACACTGAGCACTGACTGCGCCTGTCTGCAGCAGCTACAGGTGGACACAGTGATCAGCAATATCACAGGATCAGAGCACAGACTATAGAAGGGTGACCTCCTGTAACACTGAGCACTGACTGCACCTGTCTGCAGCAGCTACAGGACACAGTGATCAGCAATATCACAGGATCAGAGCACAGACTATAGAAGGGTGACCTCCTGTAACACTAAGCACTGACGGCGCCTGTCTGCAGCAGCTACAGGTGGACACAGTGATCAGCAATATCACAGGATCAGAGCACAGACTATAGAAGGGTGACCTCCTGTAACACTAAGCACTGACAGCACCTGTCTGCAGCAGCTACAGGTGGACACAGTGATCTGCAGCAATATCACAGGATCAGAGCACAGACTATAGAAGGGTGACCTCCTGTAACACTAAGCACTGACTGCACCTGTCTGCAGCAGCTACAGGTGGACACAGTGATCTGCAGCAATATCACAGGATCAGAGCACAGACTATAGAAGGGTGACCTCCTGTAACACTGAGCACTGACTGCGCCTGTCTGCAGCAGCTACAGGTGGACACAGTGATCAGCAATATCACAGGATCAGAGCACAGACTATAGAAGGGTGACCTCCTGTAACACTGAGCACTGACTGCACCTGTCTGCAGCAGCTACAGGACACAGTGATCAGCAATATCACAGGATCAGAGCACAGACTATAGAAGGGTGACCTTCTGTAACACTAAGCACTGACTGCGCCTGTCTGCAGCAGCTACAGGTGGACACAGTGATCAGCAATATCACAGGATCAGAGCACAGACTATAGAAGGGTGACCTCCTGTAACACTAAGCACTGACTGCACCTGTCTGCAGCAGCTACAGGTGGACACAGTGATCAGCAATATCACAGGATCAGAGCACAGACTATAGAAGGGTGACCTCCTGTAGCACTAAGCACTGACAGCACCTGTCTGCAGCAGCTACAGGTGGACACAGTGATCAGCAATATCACAGGATCAGAGCACAGACTATAGAAGGGTGACCTCCTGTAACACTGAGCACTGACTGCACCTGTCTGCAGCAGCTACAGGACACAGTGATCAGCAATATCACAGGATCAGAGCACAGACTATAGAAGGGTGACCTCCTGTAACACTAAGCACTGACTGCACCTGTCTGCAGCAGCTACAGGTGGACACAGTGATCAGCAATATCACAGGATCAGAGCACAGACTATAGAAGGGTGACCTCCTGTAACACTAAGCACTGACTGCGCCTGTCTGTAGCAGCTACAGGAGAACACAGTGATCAGCAATATCACAGGATCAGAGCACAGACTATAGAAGGGTAACCTCCTGTAACACTGAGCACTGACTGCGCCTGTCTGCAGCAGCTACAGGTGGACACAGTGATCAGCAATATCACAGGATCAGAGCACAGACTATAGAAGGGTGACCTCCTGTAACACTAAGCACTGACTGCACCTGTCTGCAGCAGCTACAGGTGGACACAGTGATCAGCAATATCACAGGATCAGAGCACAGACTATAGAAGGGTGACCTCCTGTAACACTAAGCACTGACAGCACCTGTCTGCAGCAGCTACAGGTGGACACAGTGATCAGCAATATCACAAGATCAGAGCACAGACTATAGAAGGGTGACCTCCTGTAACACTAAGCACTGACTGCACCTGTCTGCAGCAGCTACAGGTGGACACAGTGATCAGCAATATCACAGGATCAGAACACAGACTATAGAAGGGTGACCTCCAGTAACACTAAGCACTGACTGCACCTGTCTGCAGCAGCTACAGGTGGACACAGTGATCAGCAATATCACAGGATCAGAGCACAGACTATAGAAGGGTGACCTCCTGTAACACTGAGCACTGACTGCACCTGTCTGCAGCAGCTACAGGAGGACACAGTGATCAGCAATATCACAGGATCAGAGCACAGACTATAGAAGGGTGACCTCCTGTAACACTGAGCACTGACTGCACCTGTCTGCAGCAGCTACAGGAGGACACAGTGATCAGCAATATCACAAGATCAGAGCACAGACTATAGAAGGGTGACCTCCTGTAACACTAGCACTGACTGCGCCTGTCTGCAGCAGCTACAGGTGGACACAGTGATCTGCAGCAATATCACAGGATCAGAGCACAGACTATAGAAGGGTGACCTCCTGTAACACTAAGCACTGACTGCGCCTGTCTGCAGCAGCTACAGGTGGACACAGTGATCAGCAATATCACAAGATCAGAGCACAGACTATAGAAGGTTGACCTCCTGTAACACTAAGCACTGACTGCACCTGTCTGCAGCAGCTACAGGTGGACACAGTGATCAGCAGCAATCTCACAGGATCAGAGCACAGACTTTATACGGCTCTGGGGTTATGTACACGGTGAATTGGTACTGTGGCCGCTAGGGAAGGGATGCTTGTTCAGATTCTGCGGAAATGACATTTCTGCATTTCCGATGGGAAATTGCATCTCTGCATTGAAATGTGTAAATCGGTAATACAAGTGTTGTAGGCAGATTTCATCGGAAATCGCAGACATTTTCGCTGAAATTTTTTTGGAATTTAACATTCATTTTCTCAAAAAGTACACAGTCTTTTTGACATTTTTTTCCCTCTTGTTCCCACTCTTCTGTTTAATATAACCTGAAAATTAGGTGTTTCTAAGACCTATGGGGGCTTTGCTATAACCACTAAAGTCGGCGGATTTTGACTGTAATGTAAAATGCAGAAAATCTGCATTACCGATATGCAGTAATTTTATGACAATCAGAAGACTCAGAATGAAGAAACCAATCAGAATGCAGAAATTTCCACCTAAATCCCCATTCTCTGATTGGTTTCTTCATTCTGAGTCTTCTGATTGTCATAAAATTACCGCACATCAGTAATACAGATTTTCTGCATTTTACATTATAGTCAAAATCCACCGACTTTAGCGGTTAATAGGAAAGCCCCCATATGTTAAACAGAAGTGTGGGAACGAGGAAAAAACATTTTTTTTTCAAAAAGACCTTGTAGTTTTTGAGAAAATCGATGTTAAATTCGGCAGAAATTTCCGCAATTTCCACGGAATTCTGCATTGGAGTGCGGAAATCGGTAGCTGAAAGCGGAATCGGTAGCGGTAATCGGCAATGGCAGAAAGCAGATTTTCCGCAGAATCGGAATTTGGCATTTCCGATCATCCCTAGTGGCAGCAAGAAACTGCACTGGGGACACAGGACACAGGCCTAACTAACGCTTTCTCTAATAGCAGCACAGCTCTGTCCCTAGTCTCCTGCACAGCAGCCACAGGCAGAGTGTAAAATGGCTGGATTTGGACTTGTGAGTAGATGCCCCACCCACACAAGAGAGTCTCGGACTTCTCTGGAATGTACTGTACGGAACTTTGGACACATTTTCCTCTCAGGCCTCTGGCACCGAGAGAAGCCATTCACCAGATGATTAGTCCTGTCAACTGGCAATCGCCTTTACGATCCCCTAGGCTCGGTGACTCCAGTTATCATCCAAGGGAGAGCCATACTTCATCAGCTTACTGAGAGAGTGATTGGGATGCCCTTTGCCAGTAGACCTACTGCCTAAATGGGAGAAAATGAAGGTTCTGGAAGAATGTAATAGCCCACACTGCTACTCACCCACTTCACTTTCAAAAAGTCAGAGGAAAGAGATTCAAGTCTTTTGTGATGCATTTACCAAAGCTATAGCGACTGTGGCTTATCTCAAGATCAGAGATCCCTCCTGAAGATCTCGTGTCGGTTTCCTACAGAGGACAGAATCCCTTGATAGTACCAGGAAACCACCATCTGGTCATTTGGATAGGGAGAGTGAAAAGGTGAATAGCCACGACCACTCACAACTGTGCCGAATGTCAGAAGTTAAGAGGTAGACAGCAGTATCAACAGATGGCTGACCTCTAACCGCAGACAGACTGAGCGAAGATACACCCTTTGCATATGTTGGGATTGACATATTTGGACCATGGACAATAATGGCCAGAAGAACCTGTGGTGGTCAAGTCAACAGCAGAAGATGTGCTGCAGTGTTCACTTGCTTAAGTCAAATAGCTGTACATATCAAAGTGGTTTCACTCTAAGACAGGGGTGAGGAACCTTTTTGGCTGAGAGAGCCATAAATGCCATATATTTTAAAATGTATTTTCCTGAGAGCCATACAATGGCCTCGATTCACCAAGCGGTGATAACTCAGTTATCACGCCTAAAGTACTTTAGGCGTGATAACCTCTTCACCACTGAGTTATCACCGCTTTTGCCTGCTCTTCGCGCGAAGTTATCGCGCGTACGCGCGTGCGCGCGTATGCGCGCAAGAGCGCGTGCAAAGTCCCATAGGGTTTAATGGGAGCTTCGCGCGAAGCGTAGGGTGCTGCGCGCGCACTTACGCGCGTACGCGCGGTAACTTCGCGCGAGTTTCTTCTTATCACGCCTAAAGTGAGTTTAGGCGTGATAAGGGGCTTTTCACTGGCGTGCAAACACTTTGCACCGCTTTGTGAATCAAGCCCATTATGTTTCACACTGGGACAGTGCGCATGTGCTACAGAGGGCTCACTGTGGCCATGGTGATGTGTATACAGTTGATCCGCCAGTTGATCCCTACTGATTTGTCTGTGAGCCAGAAGCAGCCATCAGAAGAGCCACAGATTCTAAGAGGTCCTGTGAAGATGGTAAAATCGGATTGCGGAACTACCTTCATTGATGCGTGTAGAGAGTTACAGATAGACCGACAACAAGTTAGAAATGATTTGAGTGATCAAGGCTGCGTGTGTAAATTCAACCCACCACATTCTTCATACATGGGCGGATCATGGCAATGCATGACTGGGATTGCAAGTTGCATACTTCCTTCACCCATGAGGTGCTCACCACATTCCTTGCTGAGGTTGCAGCAATAATAAACTCCAGACTATTGACCATCAGATCTACAAACCCCACATTTCCAACTATCTTAACTCCAGCTACATTATTTTTTTGTAAATCGCAATTTTATTAGATCAATATCATAACTATACAACAATCAAATGTATCCAGTCATAAATTTACAATACAAAGACCTTAAAAAAAAGAAAAAGACAGTTCTACAAAATATCTTCTAGAACAGTAACCTGGTCAGCACATTAATAATATTAGATCATTTGAAGGATTTCCCATATTTCGCAAGGATCGTATTTTTTTTCCGTTCTTTCTCCTTTCCTTCCCACTATCTTAAAACCTCAGCTCCAAGACAAAAGTGAAGAAAGAAGCTACAGGTAAGAAAGAAGAGGGAAAAAAAGAAAGAGAAAAAAAAGAGAGAATAGCCCACATCCAAGATACAGTGGCTTGGAAAAGTATTCGGCCCCCTTGAAGTTTTCCACATTTTGTTACATTACTGCCACAAACATAAATCAATTTTATTGGAATTCCACGTGAAAGACCAATACAAAGTGGTGTACATGTGAGAAGTGGATCGAAAATCATACATGATTCCAAACATTTTTTACAAATCAATAACTGCAAAGTGGGGTGTGCGTAATTATTCAGCCCCCTGAGTTAATACTTTGTAGAACCACCTTTTGCTGCATTTACAGCTGCCAGTCTTTTAGGGTATGTCTCTACCAGCTTTGCACAGCTAGAGACTGAAATCCTTGCCCATTCTTCTTTGCAAAACAGCTCCAGCTCAGTCAGATTAGATGGACAGCATTTGTGAAGAGCAGTTTTCAGATTTTGCCACAGATTTTCGATTGGATTTAGATCTGGACTTTGACTGGGCCATTCTAACACATGGATATGTTTTGTTTAAAACCATTCCATTGTTGCCCTGGCTTTATGTTTAGGGTCGTTGTCCTGCTGGAAGGTGAACCTCCACCGCCACCTGGACCGACCATTGCTTGTTACTGGACACTCTAGTTATACTTGGACTAATTCTTGCTTGTTGCTTGAATAACCTTGCATGTGGACCTTGCATGAACTCTCTCACAATCAGTCTGGACCATTCACTGCCTTTTCCTGAAACATCTGTCATTACTGGCATTCAACGCTCCTGAATCAAAGTAATAGTCCTGTGTGATATTTATGAACTATTGACCTGTGTTATATTTGCCTCAGTGGGGTTCCGGTGGGTTATTGACCTCTCTACTGCAGTGTGTATGCCTTGCACATTAAGACCTGGAGGTAACTGTAGTCAGGAGACAATTAATGTGTCCTGTTTGCGCAGTGGCTTGTCTATAGGTGAAGACCATGGGCTGGGCTCAGAGCCGTGGCAATAGATTGGGGCATAGACACTGATTGGGGCATAACCTGTCAGGCTTTACAGTCACAGGCGCACGGAAGGGGGTGTTCCGGGTGTCTGGAACCACCCCCTCGCACCTAGAACGGAAGTTCCTCCTGAATTTGAGCAGCGGCAGCCACTGTTATAGTGCAGCTGCCGCCTGCTCATGTGTGTACGCCGGGATCCCAATCGGCCACAAGGGGCCCGCTGCCCGCCAGCCATGTGTGTGTGTGTGTGGGGGGGGGGGGGAGCGCTGACGTCCTCTCAATTGCGGGACCCCCCAGCCAGGTGTAGAGCTTCTTCCCCGCAGCCCCGCAGTCTCCCGGGAGGCAGAGCAGGGCTACGGCAAGATGGCTGCCGAAGCCCTGCTCTGGAGACTATTTGTGTCTCCAGTACAGGGCTTCAGGAGCCATCTTGCCGTAGCCCTGCACTCTGCCTGTCAGCGCGGGAGATGTGCTGCAGGAAGACTCGGGGAGCTGCGTGCCAGATGCCAGGAGAGGAGAAGACTTCTGTCAGGTAAGTGAATTGGTTTTTTTTTTAACAGGTGCATTTTTTTTCCTGGTGCCTGCTGCCTACATTGTGATTTTCTGGTGTCTGCTGCCTACATTGTGATTTTCTGGTGTCTGCTGCCCACATTACAATTTTCTGGTCACTGCTGCCCACATTGTGATTTTCTGGTCACTGCTGCCCACATTGCGATTTTTAGGTGTCTGCTGCCCACATTACGATTTTCTGGTGACTGCTGCGCACATTACGATTTTCTGGTGACTGCTGCCCACATTGCGATTTTTAGGTGTCTGCTGCCCACATTGCGATTTTTAGGTGTCTGCTGCCCACATTACGATTTTCAGGTGTCTGCTGCCCACATTACAATTTTCTGGTCACTGCTGCCCACATTGTGATTTTCAGGTGACTGCTGCCCACATTACGATTTTCTGGTGACTGCTGCCCACATTGCGATTTTTAGGTGTCTGCTGCCCACATTACGATTTTCAGGTGTCTGCTGCCCACATTACGATTTTCTGGTCACTGCTGCCCACATTACGATTTTCTGGTGTCTGCTGCCCACATTGCAATTTTCAGGTGTCTGCTGCCCACATTGCGATTTTCTGGTGACTGCTGCCCACATTACGATTTTCTGGTGAATGTTGCCCACATTACGATTTTCTGGTCACTGCTGCCCACATTGTGATTTTCAGGTGACTGCTGCCCACATTGCGATTTTCTGGTGTCTGCTGCCCACATTGTGATTTTCAGGTGACTGCTGCCCACATTGCGATTTTCTGGTGACTGCTGCCCACATTGCGATTTTCTGGTGTCTGCTGCCCACATTGCGATTTTCTGGTGTCTGCTGCCCACATTACGATTTTCTGGTCACTGCTGCCCACATTGTGATTTTCAGGTGACTGCTGCCCACATTATGATTTTCTGGTGACTGCTGCCCACATTGCGATTTTCTGGTGACTGCTGCCCACATTAGGATTTTCAGGTGTCTGCTGCCCACATTGCGATTTTCTGGTGACTGCTGCCCACATTACGATTTTCAGGTGTCTGCTGCCCACATTGCAATTTTCAGGTGTCTGCTGCCCACATTACGATTTTCTGGTGACTGCTGCCCACATTGCAATTTTCAGGTGTCTGCTGCCCACATTACGATTTTCTGGTGACTGCTGCCCACATTGCAATTTTCAGGTGTCTGCTGCCCACATTACGATTTTCTGGTGACTGCTGCCCACATTACGATTTTCTGGTGTCTGCTGCCCACATTGCGATTTTCAGGTGTCTGCTGCCCACATTACGATTTTCAGGTGTCTGCTGCCCACATTGCGATTTTGTGCATCATGTGGATTTTGTGGGCAAACGCATGCGCGGTAGTGTGCGGCTTGCTGCGCGGTAGTGTGCGGCTTGCCAAAAGAGACCTATCAGGAATCCCCCCCTTGAAAATCCTAGATTTGCCCCTGACAGTAACTATGTAATTGATGATATTGGAACCAGCTCAATAGCCGAGAGCCACTGTAACCATTCTCCTTAATATCAACAATAGGAAGTAACATTCCGTCCACCAAGACCCTTCTCAATTGAGGCCATTCTCCTCTGGAGAAACCCAGGAAGATCTTGGCTCCAACTGCAGGAGGGAAAGCCAGGTTATCAAATATTGGAGTAAGCAGCCCCGGTATAGATGACAAAGACCGTTTATTGAGCACTAGATTATCCCACACAGCGAGCACATTCCTAACCCATATGGGCAAATAGATTTACTAAAGGTTCCTAGGAGTCCAGGGTAACGCCCTCATATCCAGCTCCAAAATCTGAGACTCTAGGACAACCCATTGCTTAGATTCTCTGCTGTGGTGGCGGTGCCAATCTCCTATACGGGACAGGGCTATAGCCTTATGGTTCTGTTCAATGTCTGGGAGCCCTAGTCCACCCTCTTCTTTCGTTTTACATAATAAAGAATAGCGGAGTCGAGGAACTTTCTTATGGCCCCAAATGTACTTGGTAAACATCATCCTAATTGATCTAAATACAATTGGAAACGTATAAGGGAACCACCTGTAAGACATGTAGGAATTTAGTTAAGATGTCCACCTTAAGAATGTTTATTCGCTCTATCCATGAGGGTTTACCGTATGTGGCTGAGGCTTAGTCCCTAGAAACTGCATGCAGTAATGGAATATAATTTAGTGTATACAATTGTGAAAGGTCCGAGGGGATCTGCAGGTTTAAATAGTTACATAGTAACTATGCCCAACGAGAGTTTATACCTAGCTGGTGTCGATGGATGCGGAGAAGGCGTTCAACAGGGTCCATTGGGTCTTTTTGGAACTCACCCTCCAACATATGGGGTTGGGACCAGGCATGATACAGAAAATCATGTCTCTTTATTCCTCCCCTACAGCAAGAGTGAGGATGAATGGTCTCCTGTCGGATGCCTTTGGGGTCCACAATGGCACCAGATAGGGATGTCCTTTGTCTCCCATACTTTATATTCTAACTATGAAGCATTTTTCAAATGTGATCAGGCAAGACCCTTCAATTTCCAGGCTTTGAATCCGGTCTGGCCGCTATAAGATATCCTTATACACGGATAATGTGCTTTTATTTCTTACATCCCCATTAATTTCACTCCCAAATGTGCTTGGCGAGATTTAAACCTGCAGGTCCCCTCGGACCTTTCACAATTGTATACACTAAATTATATTCCATTACTGCATGCGGTTTCTAGGGACTAAGCCTCACCCACATACGGTAAACCCTCATGGATAGAGCGAATAAACGTTCTTAAGATGGACATCTTAACTAAATTCCTACATGTCTTACAGGTGGTTCCCTTATATGTTTCCAATCAAAGCTGTGATCTTAAGAACATTATCCCGTAGCTCTCTATGATTCACAAATCTGGTCTGGTCACCATGAACCACCTCTGGAATTAAAGGTCGAAGCCTGTTTGTGATCAACTTAGCAAAAAATATTATGTCCAGGTTAATTAATGATATTATATACACAGGGAATTGGATCGGGTGGCCAACGATTCGGTTGTAGCACCACTCAAAATTGAGGAGAGACTCAGGGAATACAAACTACAGTAACCACAAAAATGACAACCTTTATCTCTTACAAAATATACTTTATTATTAGCATACAAAATTCACAGCAAGTGTAATGCTGAACCCTCCCCTCTAAAAACCATTAAAAGCAACACTGGTCATAACATGGAGTCACATTTTAAATCTTAATTCCCCCTGTCACAGTGATGGTCACTATCCAAATATGATCGCCCAGTAAATGCCTATGCAAATCACCTTGGTCCACCAATCACTATCTGACATTTGTGGGCCCACCATTAGTGTTGGGCGAACAGTGTTCGCCACTGTTCGGGTTTTGCAGAACATCACCCTGTTCGGGTGATGTTCGCGTTCGGCCGAACACCTAATGGTGTTCGGCCTTTTAAGTTCGGGTTCGCCCCGAACTTCTAATGGCCGCCGAACAGGGCCGAACAGGGCCCCTGTTCGGCCGAACAGGGCCCTGTTCGGCCGAATACTGCCCCCCTATGGGGTCGCAGGCATAAGGGGGGAGCATGCCCCGATTGCGGGGGGGGTCGGAAATTCCCCCCACCCCCTCCGCTAGCGCTCCCCCCTCTGCCCGCTTCCCCATACAAAAGTTTAAGCAAAGTACCTGTAGTGGATGGCCTGGCAGTGGGCGGCACTGTGGAGTGAGGAGGAGGAGTCCGGAGAGTGACGAGTTGAGGGAGGCCGGGCAGCGGGCGTGAGGTCAGAGAAAGGGCGGAAGTACCACAAGGGTACTTCCGCTGAACCGCCCGCTGCCCGGCCTCCCTCAACTCGTCACTCTCCGGACTCCTCCTCCTCACTCCACAGTGCCACCCACTGCCAGGCCATCCACTACAGGTACTTTGCTTAAACTTTTGTATGGGGAAGCGGGCAGAGGGGGGAGCGCTAGCGGAGGGGGTGGGGGGAATTTCCGACCCCCCCCCCCCCCGCGATCGGGGCATGCTCCCCCCTTATGCCTGCGACCCCATATGGCCCCCAAAAGCTGGGTGTTCGGAAAGTTCGGGGTTCGGCCCGAACATGCCGAACATCTCGGCCATGTTCGGCGAACTTTCCCGAACCCGAACATCCAGGTGTTCGCCCATCACTACCCACCACCAGTGCACACCACGAGGCCTCCACTCACACACTAATTGATGTGTCCATTTTTTGCTAAGTTGATCACAAACAGGCTTTGACCTTTAATTCCAGAGGTGGTTCATGGTGACCAGACCAGATTTGTGAATCATAGAGAGCTACGGGATAATGTTCTTAAGATCACAACTTTGATAGAATATGCCCAACGAGAGTTTATACCTAGCCTGTTTCCACTACACGCAGATTGGATGCAGAAAAACTGACTGCAATGAATGCCTATGGGCTTGTTTCCACTAAATGCAATTTTTCTGATGCAGATTTTCCCATAGACATTCATTGGAGTCAGTTTTTGTGCATCCATTCTGTATCCGATCTGCGTGTAGTGGAAACAGGCCCTAGCGGATGTTTGTGCAAGGGACAGTGAAGTGGACTGTTGATTATGCAGTAAGATGCTTGTAAATTGAGCTGGTGAAGATCTAGCAGGATTAGCACCTACCACAAGTAACTGTGTTGACCGGACAGCGTGTAAAGCTGTAAAGGAGAGCTGCAGTTAATGAAGGACCAGTTAGGATGCAGCCAGCTTCAGTACAGCGATATAACAGATGGCCATCAGTTAGTGTGTGAGTGGAGGCCTCGTGGTGTGCACTGGTGGTGGGCCCACAAATGTCAGATAGTGATTGGTTGACCAAGGTGATTTGCATAGGCATTTGCTGGGCGATCATATTTGGATAGTGACCATCACTGTGACAGGGGGAATTAAGATTTAAAATGTAGCTCCATGTTATGACCAGTGTTGCTTTTAATGGTTTTTAGAGGGGAGGGTTCAGCATTACACTTGCTGTGAATTTTGTATGCCAATAATAAAGTATATTTTGTAAGAGATAAAGGTTGTCATTTTTTTGTGGTTACTGTAATGAATGATATGAGTCTATACCCTGAGCGCTCCGTATGATCTCTCCCTGGTTTAGGCAACACAGTTATATAGGCCTGTAAGGCCTGTGATGGAAATCTCTCTGAGGAAGAGACAAGATGAAATGCCTCCAACAGCAGAGGTGACAATACAATGGAGCTGTATAGCCATCTGGTCCTGGGCGGTTACCATTATTGGAAGCACAAATAACTGATGTCAGCTCCTCCTCAGAGAAATCTTCCTCCAACGAGTTTAAAATCTCTGGGAAAATCCCGGGTAATTTTGTGGCTATCAGATATTCAGAGATGTTGTCTTTCAGTTCTGATATGGGAAGATCATGATATTTACCTTGGACATTATATCATTTACCATAATATTCCATAGAGGTATTGGCAATGTCTTTTGGCCTATGGATCAATACCTCCACTAGGGGAGTTTATTTGTGAGAAATAAGGGGCCGTCATTCTGGGGTGTATAAGTTTAGCTAGTGCTTGTCCGCTTTTGTTTCCAAACACATACATTCTAGTGGCAAGTTTTTCTCTGTGATAAAGTGTCTTAGATTCCAAGATCTTTACTAAATCATGTCTAGCTTTAGATCATTGAATGGCAGCTCTAGGATGTGTATGTGCTTTATGAGATACCTCAGGGGAGTGAATTTCTGGAAGAAGGGAAGATACCTGGTGAGACGGCTCTCATTTAATCCGAGCTCCAGGGGAGATAAATAGTCACGGCAGAACACACTTTAATGTTTCCCATCTTATCAGTGGTGTGGTGGGGTCTCCTGTATGAGTTCATTTAAAGTCGGCTATTGCTCGCTGTATCTCTGCTTTACAAATGTGGTCATCTAGGAAGGCACTATTCAAACGCCATGAAAATTCTGTTTTAGATTGATGATTAATAACAAAGGAAAAAATCACCAGAGAGTGGTCAGACCACAGCATCTGCCCAATCTTACAGTGAAAGTCTAATAAACAATGAGAAACAAGTATGTAATCTATTCTACTATGCATATTATGTAGAGGAGAAAAAAATGTATAATCTCTAGTTCCTGGATTTAATACCCTCCACCTGTCCACTAACCGAAGGTCCTTCGTACTATGCTGAATTTTGCACCAAGTATTATGTGGTGTTGATGATCGGCTGGAAGAGGAGTCCCAAGTCGGTTCCAGAGTGAGGTTCAAATCTAAGCCTACTATCATGTATCCCTCCATAAAATGATGTAGCTCAGATAAGTATCCCAGTAGTTTCCTACCCTGTTGTTTACTAGAGGAATAGATACCCGCTATTGTAAAAAAATATGATAAATGCTTAATTTTGACAAAAATAAATCTCCCAGTACCAATCACCTTTTATCTATAAACTTGAGCTGAAAGGACGTATGAAAACCTATTGAGACTCCTCTTGATTTGCCGTCTGGGTTGGAGCAGAGATACCACTTAGGGTAGAAATCCGAATGAGCCGGGGTATATGTCCGGATTTAAAATGAGTGCCTTGAATAATTAAAATAGAATCACGTTGTTTATGAGCATTATATAAGATCTGAGAACTCTTCCTCGACTCATTGAACCTCTTAACATTAAGTGTCATGACGAGAAGCTAGTGGTCGGTAGTGGCGCAGATCCCCACGGCACTATCCAGGGGGCAATCCACCAGAATCAACCCTCCTAAGAGGAACAGCCATCCCCAAAGGACCAATGTCCCCTTGTAGCACAAAACTTCAGCTACATTATTGAGCTGGAAGATTGGACACATTCCAGCACCAAAGAGAATCTTCGATAAAAAGGCAGGAAGGAGAGATGTGAGATGGGGGCAGGAAGGAGAGATGTGAGATGGGGCAGGAAGGGGAGATGATGGAAGGAAGGGGAGATGTGAGATGGGGCAGGAAGGGGAGATGCGAGATGGGGCAGGAAGGGGAGATGAGAGATGGGGCAGGAAGGGGAGATGAGAGATGGGGCAGGAAGGGGAGATGAGAGATGGGGGCAGGAAGGGGAAATGATGGCAGGAAGGAGAGATGTGAGATGGGGCAGGAAGGGGAGATGATGGAAGGAAGGGGAGATGTGAGATGGGGCAGGAAGGGGAGATGTGAGATGGGGCAGGAAGGGGAGATGAGAGATAGGGGCAGGAAGGAGAGATGTGAGATGGGGCAGGAAGGGGAAATGATGGAAGGAAGGGGAGATGTGAGATGGGGCAGGAAGGGGAGATGTGAGATGGGGCAGGAAGGGGAGATGAGAGATGGGGCAGGAAGGGGAGATGAGAGATGGGGCAGGAAGGGGAGATGAGAGATGGGGGCAGGAAGGGGAAATGATGGCAGGAAGGAGAGATGTGAGATGGGGCAGGAAGGGGAGATGATGGAAGGAAGGGGAGATGTGAGATGGGGCAGGAAGGGGAGATGTGAGATGGGGCAGGAAGGGGAGATGTGAGATGGGGCAGGAAGGGGAGATGAGAGATGGGGGCAGGAAGGGGAAATGATGGCAGGAAGGAGAGATGTGAGATGGGGCAGGTAGGGGAGATGATGGCAGGAAGGAGACATGTGAGATGGGGCAGGAAGGGGAGATGATGGCAGGAAGGAGAGATGTGAGATGGGGCAGGAAGGGGAGATGATGGCAGGAAGGAGAGAAGTGAGATGGGCGCAGGAAGGAGAGATGGGGGCAGGAAGGGGAGATGATGGCAGGAAGGGGAGATAAAGAGAAGGAAGAACGTATAGAACCCCCCAGAGATGGAAACTACTCTTATAGGCAAGAGTTTCCACTTAGAGTGAGCCAGGGACAGATCCAGGTTAGGGGACGATTGAGGCCAGGGGTGAGACTTGGTAGCTTAGGTGACTTCCTGCCCCACTGGACAAACTGGTTCCTTAGCTGTCTAACCGGCCTGATTTCCCCTCACACACATTACTGCTTGTGCTTTGCAGTACAGATAGCCGCCACAATCACCCTCTCACCTGCTACACCAGCGGCAGGTTAAAGAAAATGAATAATTAACTCTGAAACAACGATTATCTCCACAAGCTGTTAATCAATAACCTTCTCTGGTAATTCAAATTCACCCTTAACTAAAACTGACCACACCTTCATTTCCTCACCTAGTACATACCTTCACCTGCATATACCATCACAGAGTATACTCACCTGTATACTCACCTGTATATACAATCACAGAGTATAATCACCTGTATACTCACCTGTATATACAATCACAGAGTATACTCACCTGTATACTCACCTGTATACTCACCTGCATATACCATCACAGAGTATACTCACCTGTATACTCACCTGTATATAACATCACAGAGTATACTCACCTGTATATAACATCACAGAGTATACTCACCTGTATATAAAATCACAAAGTATACTCACCTGTATATACCATCACAGAGTATACTCACCTGTATATAACATCACAGAGTATACTCACCTGGATATACCATCACAGAGTATACTCACCTGTATACTCACCTGTATATATCATCACAGAGTATACTCACCTGTATATACCATCACAGAGTATACTCACCTGTATACACCATCACAGAGTATACTCACCTGCATATACCATAACAGAGTATACTCACGTGTATACTCGCCTGTATACTCACCTGTATATACCATCACAGAGTATACTCACCTGTATATAACATCACAGAGTATACTCACCTGTATACAACATCACAGAGTATACTCACCTATATATACTCCCTCACTGGTATACAGAGGACCTTCACCTGTATATATCATCACAGTGTATACTCACCTGTAAACTCACCTGTATATACAATCACAGAGTGTACTCACCTGCATACTCACCTATATACACCATCACAGAGTGTACTCACCTCTATATAAAATCACAGAGTATACTCACCTGTAAACTCACCTGTATATACCATCACAGAGTATACTCACCTGTATATACCATCACAGAGTATACTCACCTGTAAACTCACCTGTATATACAATCACAGAGTGTACTCACCTGTATACTCACCTGTATACACCATCACAGAGTATACTCACCTGTATACTCACCTGTATATAACATCACAGAGTATACTCACCTGTATATAACATCACAGAGTATACTCACCTGTAAACTCACCTCTATATATACCATCACCGAGTATACTCACCTGTATATACCATCACAGAGTATACTCATCTGTAAACTCACCTGTATATACAATCACAGAGTGTACTCACCTGTATACTCACCTGTATACACCATCACAGAGTATACTCACCTGTATACTCACCTGTATATAACATCACAGAGTATACTCACCTGTAAACTCACCTGTATATACCATCACAGAGTATACTCACCTGTATACTCACCTGTATATACAATCACAGAGTATAGTCACCTGTATATACCATTACAGAGTATACTCACCTGTATACAACATCACAGAGTATACTCACCTATATATACTCCCTCACTGGTATACAGAGGACCTTCACCTGTATATACCATCACAGTGTATACTCACCTGTAAACTCACCTGTATATACAATCACAGAGTGTACTCACCTGCATACTCACCTATATACACCATCACAGAGTGTACTCACCTCTATATAAAATCACAGAGTTTACTCACCTGTATATACCATCACAGAGTATACTCACCTGTATATACCATCACAGAGTATACTCACCTGTAAACTCACCTGTATATACAATCACAGAGTATACTCACCTGTATACTCACCTGTATATAACATCACAGAGTATACTCACCTGTATATAACATCACAGAGTATACTCACCTGTAAACTCACCTCTATATATACCATCACAGAGTATACTCACCTGTATATACCATCACAGAGTATACTCACCTGTAAACTCACCTGTATATACAATCACAGAGTGTACTCACCTGTATACTCACCTGTATACACCATCACAGAGTATACTCACCTGTATACTCACCTGTATATAACATCACAGAGTATACTCACCTGTAAACTCACCTGTATATACCATCACAGAGTATACTCACCTGTATACTCACCTGTATATACAATCACAGAGTATAGTCACCTGTATATACCATTACAGAGTATACTCACCTGTATACAACATCACAGAGTATACTCACCTATATATACTCCCTCACTGGTATACAGAGGACCTTCACCTGTATATACCATCACAGTGTATACTCACCTGTAAACTCACCTGTATATACAATCACAGAGTGTACTCACCTGCATACTCACCTATATACACCATCACAGAGTGTACTCACCTCTATATAAAATCACAGAGTTTACTCACCTGTATATACCATCACAGAGTATACTCACCTGTATATACCATCACAGAGTATACTCACCTGTAAACTCACCTGTATATACAATCACAGAGTATACTCACCTGTATACTCACCTGTATATAACATCACAGAGTATACTCACCTGTATATAACATCACAGAGTATACTCACCTGTAAACTCACCTCTATATATACCATCACAGAGTATACTCACCTGTATATACCATCACAGAGTATACTCACCTGTAAACTCACCTGTATATACAATCACAGAGTGTACTCACCTGTATACTCACCTGTATACACCATCACAGAGTATACTCACCTGTATACTCACCTGTATATAACATCACAGAGTATACTCACCTGAAAAATCACCTGTTTATACCATCACAGAGTATACTCACCTGTATACTCACCTGTATATACAATCACAGAGTATAGTCACCTGTATATACCATCACAGAGAATACTCACCTGTATACTCACCTGTATATACCATCACAGAGTATACTCACCTGTATACTCACCTGTATATACCATCACAGAGTATACTCACCTGTATACTCACCTGTATATAACATCACAGAGTATACTCACCTGAAAAATCACCTGTTTATACCATCACAGAGTATACTCACCTGTATACTCACCTGTATATACAATCACAGAGTATAGTCACCTGTATATACCATCACAGAGAATACTCACCTGTATACTCACCTGTATATACCATCACAGAGTATACTCACCTGTATACTCACCTGTATATACCATCACAGAGTATACTCACCTGTATATATCATCACAGAGTATACTCACCTGTATACTCACCTGTATATACCATCACAGAATATACTCACCTGTAAACTCACCTGTCTATACCATCACAGAGTATACTCACCTGTATATAACATCACAGAGTATACTCACCTGTATATACCATCACAGAGTATGCTCACCTGTATATAACATCACAGAGTATACTCACCTGAAAACTCACCTGTATATACCATCACAGAGTATACTCACCTGTATACTCACCTGTATATACCATCACAGAGTATACTCACCTGAAAACTCACCTGTATATACCATCACAGAGAATACTCACCTGTATACTCACCTGTATATATCATCACAGAGTATACTAACCTGTATATACCATCACAGAGAATACTCACCTGTATACTCACCTGTATATACCATCACAGAAAATACTCACCAGTATATACCATCACAGAGAATACTCACCTGTATACTCACCTGTATACACCATCACAGAGTATACTCACCTGTATACTCACCTGTATATAACATCACAGAGTATACTCACCTGTAAACTCACCTGTATATACCATCACAGAGTATACTCACCTGTATACTCACCTGTATATACAATCACAGAGTATAGTCACCTGTATATACCATCACAGAGAATACTCACCTGTATACTCACCTGTATATACCATCACAGAGTATACTCACCTGTATACTCACCTGTATATACCATCACAGAGTATACTCACCTGTATATATCATCACAGAGTATACTCACCTGTATACTCACCTGTATATACCATCACAGAATATACTCACCTGTAAACTCACCTGTCTATACCATCACAGAGTATACTCACCTGTATATAACATCACAGAGTATACTCACCTGTATACTCACCTGTATATACCATCACAGAATATACTCACCTGTAAACTCACCTGTATATACCATCACAGAGTATGCTCACCTGTATATAACATCACAGAGTATACTCACCTGTAAACTCACCTGTATATACCATCACAGAGAATACTCACCTGTATACTCACCTGTATATATCATCACAGAGTATACTAACCTGTATATACCATCACAGAGAATACTCACCTGTATACTCACTTGTATATACCATCACAGAAAATACTCACCAGTATATACCATCACAGAGAATACTCACCTGTATACTCACCTGTATATATCATCACAGAGAATACTCACCTGTAAACTCACCTGTATATACAATCACAGAGTGTACTCACCTGTATACTCACCTGTATACACCATCACAGAGTATACTCACCTGTATACTCACCTGTATATAACATCATAGAGTATACTCACCTGTATATAACATCACAGAGTATACTCACCTGTAAACTCACCTGTATATACCATCACAGAGAATACTCACCTGTATTCTCACCTGTATATATCATCACAGAGTATACTCACCTGTATACTCACCTGTATATACCATCACAGAATATACTCACCTGTAAACTCACCTGTATATACCATCACAGAGTATACTCACCTGTATATAACATCACAGAGTATACTCACCTGTATATACCATCACAGAGTATGCTCACCTGTATATAACATCACAGAGTATACTCACCTGTATACTCACCTGTATATACCATCACAGAGAATACTCACCTGTATTCTCACCTGTATATATCATCACAGAGTATACTCACCTGTATATACCATCACAGAGAATACTCACCAGTATATACCATCACAGAGAATACTCACCTGTATACTCACCTGTATATATCATCACAGAGAATACTCACCTGTAAACTCACCTGTATATACAATCACAGAGTGTACTCACCTGTATACTCACCTGTATACACCATCACAGAGTATACTCACCTGTATACTCACCTGTATATAACATCACAGAGTATACTCACCTGTATATAACATCACAGAGTATACTCACCTGTAAACTCACCTGTATATACCATCACAGAGTATACTCACCTGTATATACCATCACAGAGCATACTCACCTGTAAACTCACCTGTATATACAATCACAGAGTGTACTCACCTGTATACTCACCTGTATACACCATCACAGAGTATACTCACCTGTATACTCACTTGTATATAACATCACAGAGTATACTCACCTGTAAACTCACCTGTATATACCATCACAGAGTATACTCACCTGTATACTCACCTGTATATACAATCACAGAGTATAGTCACCTGTATATACCATCACAGAGAATACTCACCTGTATACTCACCTGTATATACCATCACAGAGTATACTCACCTGTATACTCACCTGTATATACAATCACAGAGTATAGTCACCTGTATATACCATCACAGAGAATACTCACCTGTTTTCTCACCTGTATATAATATCACAGAGTATACTCACCTGTAAACTCACCTGTATATACCATCACAGAGTATACTCACCTGTATACTCACCTGTATATACAATCACAGAGTATAGTCACCTGTATATACCATCACAGAGAATACTCACCTGTATACTCACCTGTATATACCATCACAGAGTATACTCACCTGTATACTCACCTGTATATACCATCACAGAGTATACTCACCTGTATATAACATCACAGAGTATACTCACCTATATATACCATCACAGAGTATGCTTACCTGTATATAACATCACAGAGTATACTCACCTGTAAACTCACCTGTATATACCATCACAGAGTATACTCACCTGTATACTCACCTGTATATACCATCACAGAGAATACTCACCTGTATACTCACCTGTATATATCATCACAGAGTATACTCACCTGTATATACCATCACAGAGAATACTCACCTGTATACTCACCTGTATATACCATCACAGAGAATACTCACCTGTATATACCATCACAGAGAATACTCACCTGTATGAATCATCACAGAGAATACTCACCTGTATATACACCCTCACTGGTATACAGAGGACCTTCACCTGTATACAGAGTATACTAACCTGTATATACCATCACAGAGTGTACAGAAACCGAGTGCCCAATATAGTGTAGTATGTTAAGCATAAATGAAGTAAAGGTTATCGTGAGAAAATTATACTCACAAACATGGGTTACCACACAGGCAACACTGTATAGGCAGGTGAGGAGATTAGACCTGTCCTCACTCAGGGATAAGAAGCCGCTCTCTGTAGATGCGAAAGGTGGTAGATCACCCCTCCACCAGGGGTGGACACGGTATAGCAGTAGGAGAACAGAGGCGCCAGCAGGATAAAAGCGGATAAAAACTTTTGCTGGGAGGAAGCGGTGGACTTACCTCCATAAAGCAGACACGAAAGACTGTCTGAATAGCACATTTATTAAATAGTACCCCAAAAAAGTGCAACGCGTTTCGCAGGCCCAGCCCACTTCATCAGGCAATAAACATGGGCACAAAACAGAATTTCGGCAATAGCAGGTGTAGCGCCTCAGTGAAGTCTCAATACACCTGTATTCTCACCTGTATTTACACCCCATATAACATATACACCCTCACTGGTAAACAGAGGACCTTCACCTGTATATACCATCAAAGAGTATACTCACCTGTATACTCACCTGTATATACCATCACAGAGTATAGTCACCTGTACACTCACCTGTATATACCATCAAAGAGTATACTCACCTGTATATACCATCACAGAGTATAGTCACCTATATATACTCCCTCACTGGTATACAGAGGACCTTCACCTGTATATACCATCACAGAGTATACTCACCTGTATACTCACCTGTATATACCATCACAGAGTATAGTCACCTGTATACTCACCTGTATTTACACCCCCACTGGTATACAGAGGATCTTTACCTGTATATACCATCACAGTGTATACTCACCTGTATACTCACCTGTATTTACACCCCCACTGGTATACAGAGGATCTTTACCTGTATATACCATCACAGAGAATACTCACCTGTATACTCACCTGTATATATCATCACAGAGAATACTCACCTGTATATACACCCTCACTGGTATACAGAGGACCTTCACCTGTATACAGAGTATACTAACCTGTATATACCATCACAGAGTGTACAGAAACCGAGAGCCCAATATAGTGTAGTATGTTAAGCATAAATGAAGTAAAGGTTATCGTGAGAAAATTATACCCACAAACATGGGTTACCACACAGGCAACCACTGTATAGGCAGGTGAGGAGATTAGACCTGTCCTCACTCAGGGATAAGAAGTCGCTCTCTGTAGATGCGAAAGGGGGTAGATCACCCCTCCACCAGGGGTGGACACGGTATAGCAGTAGGAGAACAGAGGCGCCAGCAGGATAAAAGCGGATAAAAACTTTTGCTGGGAGGAAGCGGTGGACTTACCTCCATAAAGCAGACACGAAAGACTCTCTGAATAGCACATTTATTAAATAGTACCCCAAAAAAGTGCAACGCGTTTCGCAGGCCCAGCCCACTTCATCAGGCAATAAACATGGGCACAAAACAGAATTTCGGCAATAGCAGGTGTAGCGCCTCAGTGAAGTCTCAATACACCTGTACTCTCACCTGTATTTACACCCCATATAACATATACACCCTCACTGGTAAACAGAGGACCTTCACCTGTATATACCATCAAAGAGTATACTCACCTGTATACTCACCTGTATATACCATCACAGAGTATAGTCACCTGTACACTCACCTGTATATACCATCAAAGAGTATACTCACCTGTATATACCATCACAGAGTATAGTCACCTATATATACTCCCTCACTGGTATACAGAGGACCTTCACCTGTATATACCATCACAGAGTATACTCACCTGTATACTCACCTGTATATACCATCACAGAGTATAGTCACCTGTATACTCACCTGTATTTACACCCCCACTGGTATACAGAGGATCTTTACCTGTATATACCATCACAGTGTATACTCACCTGTATACTCACCTGTATTTACACCCCCACTGGTATACAGAGGACCTTCACCTGTATATACCATCACAGTGTATACTCACCTGTATACTCACCTGTATATACCATCACAGAGTATAGTCACCTGTATACTCACCTGTATTTACACCCCCACTGGTATACAGAAGACCTTCACCTGTATATACCATCACAGAGTATACTCACCTGTATACTCACCTGTATATACCATCACAGAGTATACTCACCTGTATATACCATCACAGAGTATACTCACCTGTATACTCACCTGTATATACCATCACAGAGTATAGTCACCTGTATACTCACCTGTATTTACACCCCCACTGGTATACAGAGGACCTTCACCTGTATATACCATCACAGTGTATACTCACCTGTATACTCACCTGTATATAACATCACAGATTATAGTCACATGTATATACCATCACAGAGTATACTCACCTGTTTATACCATCACAGAGTATACTTACCCGTATATACCATCACAGAGTATAATTACCTGTATATACCATCACAGAGTATACTCACCTATATATACTCCCTCACTGGTATACAGAGGACCTTTACCTGTATATACCATCACAGTGTATACTCACCTGTATACTCACATGTATATACCATCACAGAGTATAGTCACCTGTATACTCACCTGTATTTACACCCCCACTGGTATACAAAGGAGCTTCACCGGTATATACCATCACAGAGTATACTCACCTGTATATACACCTTCACTGGTATACAGAGGACCTTCACCTGTATACAGAGTATACTCACCTGTATTTACACCCCCCATAACATATACACCCTCACTGGTAAACAGAGGACCTTCACCTGTATATACCATCAAAGAGTATACTCACCTGTATACTCACCTGTATATACCATCACAGAGTATACTCACCTGTAATTACACCCCCACTGGTATACAGAGGACCTTCACCTGTATATACCATCACAGAGTACACTCACCTGTATATACCATCACAGAGTATACTCACCTGTATATACACCCTCACTGGGCCAGTCTCCTTGTCTGCATGATGGAGGAATTGGTGAAACAAATGGCCTTAGCCACTGTGCAGCTACAGCAGAGTATGGTGTCTCAGCAGGCGAGTATGGTGACTCAACAGCAAGCCACGGAAGCCCTGCGAGAGGCCTCAGAAGCACAAGCCAAAATACTGCTTGAGGCGGTGCAGAAGCTGGCCCAGGGGAGAGAGACAGCAGGAGTTGCCCCTAGCAACCAGGCAATGGTGAGAGCCAGTCACTTTCTGCAGAAACTGACACCCACAGATGATGTGGAAGCCTTTCTAAAAACGTTTGAAAGGACAGCAGAGCGGGAAGGATGGCCGAAAGACAAATGGGCTGGTATCCTTGCACCGTTCCTGACGGGAGAACCCCAGAAGGCCTACTACGATCTCAACCCTGCAGACGCCCTCAACTATGATCGACTAAAGGCAGAGATCCTGGCCCGACTAAGTGTAACCACAGCGGTCCGGGCACAGAGGGTGTACAGCTGGCAATACCTGATGGATCGTCCAGCCAGATCGCAGATGTATGACCTCATCCAACTGGCGACAAAGTGGCTGCAACCAGAGGTACTTACCGGGCCTGAGATGGTGGAGCGATTCGTGCTGGATCGTTTTCTGCGTGCCCTGCCAGTGGGACTACAGCGATGGGTCAGTCATGCAGACCCCAAAAAAGCGGAGCAGCTGGTGGAGATGGTGGAGAGATATACCGTAGTGGAAGATCTACTCTCTCCAAAGGGCCAGGCGGGCCCCACCTTATCCCGTGTTGCAAGGTTCCCTGACTCTGAAAAGGGTGCTTCACGGAACCCCGCAACCAGCATCACCAGCAATAGGGAAGTATTCCCAACAGCCGCTCAGGGGTTGCCACCGGCTATTGCTACACCTCGGAAGGGAGGTGCGATCCAGTGTTGGAGATGTTCTGCCTGGGGCCATACCAGAGCCCAGTGTCCACTGCAGGAGGAACCCATGCAGTGTGACGTGCTACGGAGGGTGTCCTTATTTGCCCAGGAGGTATGCCTGGCAGAGTGCCAGGAGAGCTTTGTGTGCCCCATTAGTGTGAACCAGGTACCTGCTAAAGCCTTGCTGGACTCAGGCAGTATGGTAACTGTCAGGAACCGGCCCGCAGCACGCCTGCGTATACGGTTCCCGACTGCGGGTTTGACCAGACTGAGAGGGGAAGCAGCCTTAGTCAAGCTAAAACAAGGCTGGGACCCCTCAGAACACCTCTCACTGCCACCACTAGCGGTTCGCTAGACACTTCCACTCTGCTGTCGAGTCCTCAGCGCGCACTCCGTGTTTTCGTATTTGGGTCAGCTTTGCGCTTAGGCCAAATACGGGAACGCCACGCACCCACACACACACACAGTTGCAATCTTACACTGTCGTGAAGCAAAGACCCACTAACAGTCGTTCCGAACGATACTGCTAGTCCCTCTGCTGTCGCTACTCGCACTGGCGTTGTTCGTACGTTGGGTCAGCTGCGCGCTTAGGCCAACGTATGACAAACGCCCCCACACACAATGCAATTACAATTTCATACGGTAGTGTTGCTCAAGCGTACAATTAGGCATGAACTTATACACGGTTACACTTCAGTCTCTTCTAGGCTATGAGGGTTAGTTTAGTACGTCTGAAGTCAAACTTATTAAATAATAATTTAATATTCTAGAAAAACATAGAACAATGCAGAACTTAATATATACAAAAAGATTACAAAAAGACAAAGTAAAAAAGTTACACAATTAAGAGTTACAAAGATAACACACACGGATATTTGCGTAAAAATAAACGGGGGAAAAAAGAACGTTACCAGCTTAGGTTAGAACGTTGTTTGACGGGAGGATGCTGGTTCGACCAGGAGTCGCGATCCTCCCTAGCTATTCGCTACCTCCGAGAGAAGATACCGGTGGCTGTCCTGGGCCACCTTAAATAGTCCGAAGTGTCCCCCTGGAGCATTTAATGTCCAGCCCCCAGGAACTAATGCAGTTTCCCCGTTTGTGACATCACCGAATGCTTGTCATAATCTTTCTTGTGATATGCAAACTTCAAAGGGGGTTCCTGTTTTAGCTTCTTGAAGTTTGGCAGGACACAATCTCACCCATTGAACTCTGCAGACATCAAAAAGCTTCCTCCACATTATTTCCTTGGTTAAAGTGTATTTTAGCACATCCATGAAAAGATTGCCTTTTGGTTACAGGTAGCAGTTTGCCTGTATTTGCCTGTAGACAGACGCAGACAATCACACCTGGGACAGTAGATTAAAAGTGACTGCTAGTGGCTTAATGAGCTGCTTCCTTGCCTATTGAAGGTGACTGGTCATATTCACTGAAGACCTCTTTAGATGCAAATGTAGGTCTAGTGACCCACCCACACAAATACATGAACAGTCCAGGAATCTAGCCTGCATATCTACACCTTTGACATACCACAGCAGATATAAAAATGGTAAAATGAAAATATATTACTGTATTATCCTTAAAGGGACACTTAAGTCAAACAAAAAAAAATGAGTTTTACTCACCTGGGGCTTCCAATAGCCCGCTGCAGCTGTCCGGTGCCCTCGCCATCTCCCTACCATCCTCCTGGCCCCGCCGGCAGCCACTTCCTGTTTCGGTGACAGGAGCTGACAGGCTGGGGACGCGAGTGATTCTTCGCGTTCCTGGCCACAATAGCGCCATCTATGCTGCTATAGCATATATCATATACCATATAGCAGCATAGAGGGTGCTAATGTGTCTGGGAACACGAAGAATCACTCGCGTCCCCAGCCTGTCAGCTCCTGTCACCGAAACAGGAAGTGGCTGCTGGCGGGGCCAGGAGGATCGGAGGGAGACGGTGACGGCACCGGACAGCTGCAGGGGGCTATTGGAAGCCCTAGGTGAGTAAAACTCATTTTTTTTGTTTGACTTAAGTGTCCCTTTAACAGCATCAGCACCCCAATATATCTCCACAGTAACCATGGTGCACGCTGATCTGATTGGAACAATTGACACTGTGCTAAAGCCGCTTAAGGTGGTGTGTATTCATGGAGACACAAAGACTTATCCTGTGGTGCCAGTGTCGATTTCAACTGACTGTGGGACAATTACTCACGCCGTCGGAGTGGTAAGAAACCTAATGTGTCAAGTAATATTGGGTCGGGACTTTCCACTGTTTTGGGAACTATGGGAGAATGTCAAAGGGAAGTTATTTAAGGATTCTGATAATAACTTAGCCCCTCCTCCCTCTACCAGTGAACTTGATGCACCAAGTCTGGACAAAGATGTTGCAGAAAATTTATTGCAAAATGATGATGTATTGTTGCAAATGGATGATGTATTGTTGCAAACGGATGAAAATGTGACTGACCATCCTTGTCGGGACCCTGAGCAGGTTACTGAGGGGGGGGGATGATTCCCCATTACAGGTTATGTTGGGCGAGGATGATGAGGAATCTTCCCCCCAATCTATGCTCCCTGACCTGGATGTGTCAAAAGGGATTTTCATCACTGTGCAGATGCGGGATCCAACCTTATCCCATGCGAGAGAACAAGTATCTGTTGTAAATGGAGTTCCCCAGGAACCTGGGGCAGAGGAGAGATTCCCTCATTTTGCAGTTAATGGGGATATGTTATATCGGGTTGCAAAGGTCAGAGAAGAGGTTGTTGAGCAGCTGCTAGTGCCTCAGGAGTTTCGGAGGATGGTACTAGACTTGGCTCACAATGAAGCATTGGGAGGTCACCTGGGTGCCGAGAAAACGGAGGCGCGGATAACTGACAGGTTTTACTGGCCTGGGTTAAAGGCCGAAGTAAAGAATTACTGCGCTTCTTGCCCCACCTGTCAGATAACCGCGCCAGTGTCCCATTTTCGAAACCCTTTGGTGCCCTTGCCAATAATCGAGGTGCCATTCGAGCGCATTGCCATGGATATAGTGGGGCCATTGGTAAAGTCTGCCAGGGGGCACCAATATATCCTTGTCATACTCGACTATGCTACTCGCTACCCGGAAGCCTTTCCGTTAAGAAAACCTACGTCCAAAGCTATCGCCCGAGAATTATTTAATATGTTCACTCGGACGGGTTTTCCTAAGGAAATCCTTACGGACCAAGGAACCCCGTTTATGTCTAAAGTTATGGCTGATGTGTGTAAACTGTTCCAGATCAAGCAGATGAGAACCTCTGTTTATCACCCTCAGACAGATGGGCTGGTTGAACGGTTTAATAAGACCTTAAAAATGATGTTAAAAAGAGTTGTTCAAAGGGTCGGAAAAGATTGGGATTGTTTATTGCCTGCGGTGATGTTTGCTGTTCGGGAGGTACCTCAAGCCTCCACAGGTTTTTCACCATTTGAACTGGTATATGGGCGCAGACTTCGAGGGTTGCTTGACTTGGTAAAAGAAACATGGAAAAGTGAGTCCAGTCCCCACAAAAGTGTGGTGGAACACGTTTACCAGTTGCAAGAACGCATTGCCAAGGTGATGCCCCTTGTTAAGGAACACTTACTGGCAGCCCAAGAAGCGCAGAGTCGAGTATACAACCGCTCTGCAAAAATCAGGCAGTTCCAGGTGGGGGATAGAGTGGCAGTATTGATCCCAACCGTGGAGAGTAAATTCTCGGCCAGGTGGCACGGTCCCTTCGAGATCATTGAAAAAGTGGGGGAAGTGAATTATAAGGTACATCAGCCAGGGAGACGGAAACCCTATCAACTGTATCATGTCAATCTGTTAAAACCCTGGAAAGAGAGAGAGACCGCTCCGGTTAGGGTGGGTGTGAGTGTTGTACCCCAAATAAGCATTGAGGATGTGAAAATAGCCCCCACTCTTTCCAAATCACAGGTCTAACAGGTAAAAGAGTTTCTCCAGAGAAACAAGGGAATATTTTCGGATTTGCCTGGACTCACGGGTATGGTGGAGCACAACATTATTACTGAGCCCAGGGCTAAAGTGTTCGTCAGGCCCTATCGCATTCCGGAGGCCCGCAGAAAGGCGGTGTCAGAGGAAGTAAAACGCATGTTAGAATTGGACGTCATTGAAGAATGTGAATGGTCAAGCCCGATTGTGTTGGTACCCAAGCCAAACGAAACTTTGCGATTCTGTAATGATTTCCAGAAATTAAATGAAATTTCCAAATTTGATGGCTATCCCATGCCACGTGTGGATGAACTGATAAAAAGGTTAGGCCCAGCCCGCTACATAACCACGTTAGACCTCACCAAAGGATATCGGCAAATACCCTTGGCCAAAGAAGCCAGAGAGAAAACGGCATTTTCCACACCCGAGGGCCATTTTCAGTACAAAAGAATGCCGTTTGGGTTACAGACCGCCCCTGCCACATTTCAAAGAGTCATGGACAGATTGTTGCGTCCACACCAAAGATATGCGTCGGTCTATTTAGACGACATCGTAATCTTCAGTTCAGACTGGGAGTCTCACCTTCCAAAGGTGCAAGCAGTCCTGGATGCATTAAGGAAGGCGGGTTTTACAGTGAACCCCGAGAAATGTGCCCTAGGTATGGAGGAAGCAAATTACTTGGGGTACATTGTTGGAAAGGGGTTGGTAAAACCCCAAATTAACAAAATTGAGGCAATCCAGGAATGGCCCCGCCCCCTCAGTAAGAAACAGGTTCGAGCTTTCTTGGGGATAGTGGGCTACTACAGACGGTTCATTCCCAATTTTTCTACCCTAGCAGCTCCCCTAACTGACTTGACCAAGGGCCGGAAGTCAGTGATGATACAGTGGACGGCAGAGACAGAAAAAGCGTTTTTGGAGCTGAAATCTGCCTTGTGCAGTCACCCTGTCCTGGTAGCCCCCGATTTCACTCGAGAATTCGTAGTGCAGACAGATGCCTCAGATGTGGGGTTGGGGGCGGTTCTGTCACAGGTGATTGATGGAGAAGAACATCCCATAGTTTTTCTCAGTCGGAAACTGACGGCCGCTGAGAGAAACTATGCGGTAGTGGAGAGGGAATGCTTGGCCATAAAATGGGCCCTGGACTCCCTGCGCTACTATTTATTGGGTAGGAAGTTCAGGTTGATCTCTGACCATGCCCCGCTAGCGTGGATGAAAAGGAACAAAGGAACGAATGCAAGAGTGTCCCGGTGGTTTCTCTCTCTCCAGGAATTCAACTATGTGGTGGAACATAGGCCGGGTAAAGTGCACCAGAACGCTGATGCCCTTTCCAGAGTCCACTGTTTAGTGGGTCTATGTGCCTCCACCTCCTCTGGGTTGAGGCAGAGGGGGGGGATATGTAGGGGCCGTCGGGGCTGGGTAGTAGATGGGAGGTACATTTCCCCGGTATTTGGACTATGGTCACTTTAAAACCTTGTGTGGTCCTAGGAAAGGAGTCCGGATTTTGGCAGCAAGCAGTTGCTTTTCAGGGTCGGACTCCTGGGATGGGAGGGAAGGAAGGGCGGGCCTTCCCATCCCACCTAGGTACACACCTGGTTGTCAGTGGGGCTGAGAGCCTCACTAATATGGTATTGATGAGATGCAAATTTATGCTTAAGAAGCAGCCTCACAGGCAGTCTGAAAAGAGGTGTTGGAGGAGTAGCATGTCTGCTACGGAATCTCCTGACAAGGAATATTGGAGCACTTGATGGAAGCCAAACCATACCCTGGTCTGTTGTTAGTATGGTATTGGCCTGATGAAAAATGAACTTTGTTTGAACCTGCTGGACTTTATATTACAAAGCTGAAGTAAGCTGTTTATTTTCCACTTGTTACTGCTGAACTGAAGCTGTTTTTCTTCTACTGCACAATAAACGGACTTTATTTTATACATCTGTGTACTGCGTGCTGGCTGCGACCCCTCTAAACTTCACAACCATCACAGAGTATACTCATTTGTATATACTCTGTCACTGGTATACAAAGGACCTTCATCTGTCTACACCATCACAGAGTATACTCACCTGTATACTCACTTGTATTTACACCCCCCACTGGTATACAGAGGACCTTCACCTGTATATACTATCACAGAGTATATTCACCTGTATATACCATCACAGATTATACTCACCTGTATATACTATCACAGAGTATACTCACTTGTATATACTCTGTCACTGGTATACAGAAGACCTTCACCTGTATATACCATCACAGAGTATACTCACCTGTATTCTCACCTGTATTTACACCCCTACTGGTATACAGAGGACCTTCACCTGTATATACCATCACAGAGTATACTCACCTGTATATAACATCACAGAGTATACTCACCTGTAAACTCACCTGTATATACCATCACAGAGTATACTCACCTGTATATACCATCACAGAGAATACTCACCTGTATACTCACCTGTATATATCATCACAGAGTATACTCACCTGTATATACCATCACAAAGTATACTCACCTGTATATATCATCACAGAGAATACTCACCTGTATATACACCCTCACTGGTATACAGAGGACCTTCACCTGTATACAGAGTATACTAACCTATATATACCATCACAGAGTGTACAGAAACCGAGTGCCCAATATAGTGTAGTATGTTAAGCATAAATGAAGTAAAGGTTATCGTGAGAAAATTATACTCACAAACATGGGTTACCACTCAGGCAACCACTGTATAGGCAGGTGAGGAGATTAGACCTGTCCTCACTCAGGGATAAGAAGTCGCTCTCTGTAGATGCGAAAAAGGGTAGATCACCCCTCCACCAGGGGTGGACACGGTATAGCAGTAGGAGAACAGAGGCGCCAGCAGGATAAAAGCAGATAAAAACTTTAAAATTTGCTGGGAGGAAGCGGTGGACTTACCTCCATAAAGCAGACACGAAAGACTGTCTAAATAGCACATTTATTAAATAGTACCCCAAAAAAGTGCAACGCGTTTCGCAGGCCCAGCCCACTTCATCAGGCAATAAACATGGGGACAAAACAGAATTTCGGCAATAGCAGGTGTAGCGCCTCAGTGAAGTCTTAATACACCTGTATTCTCACCTGTATTTACACCCCCCATAACATATACACCCTCACTGGTAAACAGAGGACCTTCACCTGTATATACCATCAAAGAGTATACTCACCTGTATATACCATCACAGAGTATACGCACCTATATATACTCCCTCACTGGTATACAGAGGACCTTCACCTGTATATATCATCACAGAGTATAGTCACCTGTATATACCATCACAGAGTATACTCACCTGTATATACCATCAAAGAGTATACTCACCTGTATATACCATCACAGAGTATACTCACCTGTATACTCACCTGTATATAGCATCACAGAGTATACTCACCTGTATATACCATCACAGAGTATACTCACCTGTATACTCACCTGTATATACCATCACAGAGTATAGTCACCTGTATAGTCACCTGTATTTACACCCCCGCTGGTATACAGAGGACCTTCACCTGTATATACCATCACAGTGTATGCTCACCTGTATACTCACCTGTATATACCATCACAGAGTACAGTCACCTGTATACTCACCTGTATTTACACCCCCACTGGTATACAGAAGACCTTCATCTGTATATACCATCACAGAGTATACTCACCTGTATACTCACCTGTATATACCATCACAGAGTATACTCACCTGTATATACCATCACAGAATATACTCACCTATATATACCATCACAGAGTATACTCACCTGTATACTCACCTGTATATACCATCACAGAGTATAGTCACCTGTATATACACCCTCACTGTTATACAGAGGACCTTCACCTGTATATACCATCACAGAGTACACTAACCTGTATATACCATCACAGAGTATGCTCACCTGTATATACCATCACAGAGTATACTCACCTGTATATACCATCACAGAGTATACTCACCTGTATATACCATCACAGAGTATACTCACCTGTATACTCAACTGTATTTACACCCCCACTGGTATACAGAGGACCTTCACCTGTATATACCATCACAGTGTATACTCACCTGTATACTCACCTGTATATACCATCACAGAGTATAGTCACCTGTATACTCACCTGTATTTACACCCCCACTGGTATACAGAAGACCTTCACCTGTATATACCATCACAGAGTATACTCACCTGTATATACACCCTCACTGTTATACAGAGGACCTTCACCTGTATATACCATCACAGAGTACACTCACCTGTATATACCATCACAGAGTATACTCACCTGTATATACCATCACAGAGTATACTCACCAGTATATACCATCACAGAGTATACTCACCAGTATATACCATCACAGAGTATACTCACCTGTTTATACCATCACAGAGTATACTCACCTGTATATACACCCTCACTGTTATACAGAGGACTTTCACCTGTATATACCATCACAGAGTATACTCACCTGTATACTCACCTGTATATACCATCACAGAGTATACTCACCTGTATATACACCCTTACTGTTATACAGAGGACCTTCACCTGTATATACCATCACAGAGTATACTCACCTGTATACTCACCTGTATATACCATCACAGAGTATAGTCACCTGTATACTCACCTGTATTTACACCCCCACTGGTATACAGAGGACCTTCACCTGTATATACCATCATAGTGTATACTCACCTGTATACTCACCTGTATATACCATCACAGAGTATAGTCACCTGTATACTCACCTGTATTTACACCCCCACTGGTATACAGAAGACCTTCACCTGTATATACCATCACAGAGTATACTCACCTGTATACTCACCTGTATATACCATCACAGAGTATACTCACCTGTATATACCATCACAGAGTATACTCACCTGTATATACCATCACAGAGTATACTCACCTGTATACTCACCTGTATATACCATCACAGAGTATAGTCACCTGTATACTCACCTGTATTTACACCCCCACTGGTATACAGAAGACCTTCACCTGTATATACCATCACAGAGTATACTCACCTGTATACTCACCTGTATATACCATCACAGAGTATACTCACCTGTATATACCATCACAGAATATACTCACCTATATATACCATCACAGAGTATACTCACCTGTATACTCACCTGTATATACCATCACAGAGTATACTCACCTGTATATACACCCTCACTGTTATACAGAGGACCTTCACCTGTATATACCATCACAGAGTACTCTCACCTGTATATACCATCACAGAGTATACTCACCTGTATATACCATCACAGAGTATACTCACCTGTATATACCATCACAGAGTATACTCACCTGTATATACCATCACAGAGTATACTCACCTGTATATACCATCACAGAGTATACTCACCTGTATATACCATCACAGAGTATACTCACCTGTATATACCATCACAGAGTACTCTCACCTGTATATACCATCACAGAGTATACTCACCTGTATATACCATCACAGAGTATACTCACCTGTATATACCATCACAGAGTATACTCACCTGTATACTCACCTGTATATACCATCACAGAGTATAGTCACCTGTATACTCACCTGTATTTACACCCCCACTGGTATACAGAGGACCTTCACCTGTATATACCATCATAGTGTATACTCACCTGTATACTCACCTGTATATACCATCACAGAGTATAGTCACCTGTATACTCACCTGTATTTACACCCCCACTGGTATACAGAAGACCTTCACCTGTATATACCATCACAGAGTATACTCACCTGTATACTCACCTGTATATACCATCACAGAGTATACTCACCTGTATATACCATCACAGAGTATACTCACCTGTATATACCATCACAGAGTATACTCACCTGTATACTCACCTGTATATACCATCACAGAGTATAGTCACCTGTATACTCACCTGTATTTACACCCCCACTGGTATACAGAAGACCTTCACCTGTATATACCATCACAGAGTATACTCACCTGTATACTCACCTGTATATACCATCACAGAGTATACTCACCTGTATATACCATCACAGAATATACTCACCTATATATACCATCACAGAGTATACTCACCTGTATACTCACCTGTATATACCATCACAGAGTATACTCACCTGTATATACACCCTCACTGTTATACAGAGGACCTTCACCTGTATATACCATCACAGAGTACTCTCACCTGTATATACCATCACAGAGTATACTCACCTGTATATACCATCACAGAGTATACTCACCTGTATATACCATCACAGAGTATACTCACCTGTATATATCATCACAGAGTATACTCACCTGTATATATCATCACAGAGTATACTCACCTGTATATACCATCACAGAGTATACTCACCAGTATATACCATCACAGAGTATACTCACCTGTATATACCATCACAGAGTATACTCACCTGAATATACTATCACAGAGTATACTCACCTGTATATACCATCACAGAGTATACTCACCTGTATATACCATCACAGAGTATACTCACCTGTATATACACCCTCACTGTTATACAGAGGACCTTCACCTGTATATACCATCACAGAGTATACTCACCTGTATACTCACCTTTATATACCATCACAGAGTATACTCACCTGTATATACACCCTCACTGTTATACAGAGGACCTTCACCTGCATATACCATCACAGTGTATACTCACCTGTATATACACCCTCACTGTTATACAGAGGACCTTCACCTGTATATACCATCACAGAGTATACTCACCTGTATATACACCCTCACTGTTATACAGAGGACCTTCACCTGTATATACCATCACAGAGTACACTCACCCGTATATACCATCACAGAGTATACTCACCTGTATATACCATCACAGAGTATACTCACCTGTATGTACACCCCCACTGTTATACAGAGGACCTTCACCTGTATATACCATCACAGAGTATACTCACCTGTATACTCACCTGTATATACCATCAAAGAGTATACTCACCTGTATATACACCCTCACTGTTATACAGAGGACCTTCACCTGTATATACCATCACAGAGTATACTCACCTGTATACTCACCTGTATATACCATCACAGAGTATAGTCACCTGTATACTCACCTGTATTTACACCCCACTGGTATACAGAGGACCTTCACCTGTATATACCATCACAGAGTACACTCACCTGTATATACCATCACAGAGTATACTCACCTGTATATACTATCACAGAGTATACTCACCTGTATATACACCCCCACTGTTATACAGAGGACCTTCACCTGTATATACCATCACAGAGTGCACTCACCTGTATATACCATCACAGAGTACACTCACCTGTATATACCATCACAGAGTATACTCACCTGTATATACCATCACAGAGTATACTCACCTGTATATACATCCTCACTGTTATACAGAGGACCTTCACAGAGTATATACCATCACAGAGTACACTCACCTGTATATACCATCACAGAGTATACTCACCTGTATATACCATCACAGAGTATACTCACCTGTATATACCATCACAGAGTATACTCACCTGTATATACCATCACAGAGTATACTCACCTGTATATATCATCACAGAGTATACTCACCTGTATATATCATCACAGAGTATACTCACCTGTATATACCATCACAGAGTATACTCACCAGTATATACCATCACAGAGTATACTCACCTGTATATACCATCACAGAGTATACTCACCTGAATATACTATCACAGAGTATACTCACCTGTATATACCATCACAGAGTATACTCACCTGTATATACCATCACAGAGTATACTCACCTGTATATACACCCTCACTGTTATACAGAGGACCTTCACCTGTATATACCATCACAGAGTATACTCACCTGTATACTCACCTTTATATACCATCACAGAGTATACTCACCTGTATATACACCCTCACTGTTATACAGAGGACCTTCACCTGCATATACCATCACAGTGTATACTCACCTGTATATACACCCTCACTGTTATACAGAGGACCTTCACCTGTATATACCATCACAGAGTATACTCACCTGTATATACACCCTCACTGTTATACAGAGGACCTTCACCTGTATATACCATCACAGAGTACACTCACCCGTATATACCATCACAGAGTATACTCACCTGTATATACCATCACAGAGTATACTCACCTGTATGTACACCCCCACTGTTATACAGAGGACCTTCACCTGTATATACCATCACAGAGTATACTCACCTGTATACTCACCTGTATATACCATCAAAGAGTATACTCACCTGTATATACACCCTCACTGTTATACAGAGGACCTTCACCTGTATATACCATCACAGAGTATACTCACCTGTATACTCACCTGTATATACCATCACAGAGTATAGTCACCTGTATACTCACCTGTATTTACACCCCACTGGTATACAGAGGACCTTCACCTGTATATACCATCACAGAGTACACTCACCTGTATATACCATCACAGAGTATACTCACCTGTATATACTATCACAGAGTATACTCACCTGTATATACACCCCCACTGTTATACAGAGGACCTTCACCTGTATATACCATCACAGAGTGCACTCACCTGTATATACCATCACAGAGTACACTCACCTGTATATACCATCACAGAGTATACTCACCTGTATATACCATCACAGAGTATACTCACCTGTATATACATCCTCACTGTTATACAGAGGACCTTCACAGAGTATATACCATCACAGAGTACACTCACCTGTATATACCATCACAGAGTATACTCACCTGTATATACCATCACAGAGTATACTCACCTGTATATACCATCACAGAGTACACTCACCTGTATATATCATCACAGAGTATACTCACCTGTATATACCATCACAGAGTATACTCACCTGTATATACCATCACAGAGTATACTCACTTGTATATACTCTGTCACTGGTATACAAAGGACCTTCATCTGTCTACACCATCACAGAGTATACTTACCTTTATACTCACTTGTTTTTACACCCCCCACTGGTATACAGAGGACCTTCACCTGTATATACCATCACAGAGTATACTCACCTGTATATACCATCACAGAGTATACTCACCTAAATATACCATCACAGAGTATACTCACCTGTATATATTAACCTGTATATATACCCCCACTAGTATACAGAGCACTCTCACCTGTATACAGAGTATACTAACCTGTATATATACCCCCACTGGTATACAGAGCACTGTCACCTGTATACAGAGTATACTCACCTGTATATACACCCCCCACTGGTATACAGAGCACTGTCACCTGTATACAGAGTATACTAACCTGTATATACACCCTCACTGGTATACAGAGCAGTATCACCTGTATACAGAGTATACTAACCTGTATATATACCCCCACTGGTATACAGAGCACTATCACCTGTATACAGAGTATACTAACCTGTATATACACCCCCACTGGTATACAGAGCACTATCACCTGTATACAGAGTATACTAACCTGTATATATACCCCCACTGGTATACAGAGCACTATCACCTGTATACAGAGTATACTAACCTGTATATATACCCCCACTGGTATACAGAGGACCTTCACCTGTATACAGAGTATACTCACCTGTATATACACCCCCACTGGTATACAGTATTAGAGGGCGGTATACTCTCCATGGGGTCTCCTGCTCATCCCCACACACCTCCTCCATATTGGTTTCCCACTATCTCCCCCCCCCCCTACCCCCCCCCCTTCCTCCTCCCTACAAGGGATGCTGAGGAGTAGGTGAGAAGCACATGTGTACACAGATTTAGGGTTTCCCATCCCCCCAGTGATCAGGAAGCCACATGTTGAATTTTCAGGTGACATCCATGTAGTTTCTTTATGTCTGACTTCTCTCTCATTTCTGTCTTGTGTCTCCTGACAGATATCTCAGAGTGGGACAAGGACTTCCCAGACTGTGGGGGGAAGGAACAGTCCCCCATCAATGTGGACACACAAGATACCAGATATGACCCCAAACTCAAGCCCATCGTCCTCTCCGGGTACGACGTCCGGCCAGAAGAGTCTCTCAGACTGAAGAACAACGGCCACACAGGTGACACCAAACACCCAACCTGCAGGGACATCAGAGAGAGGACACACAAGTGACACCACCCAACCTGCAGGGACATCAGAGAGAGGGGGGACACAGGTGACACCACCCAACCTGCAGGGACATCAGAGAGAGGGGGGACACAGGTGACACCAAACACCCAACCTGCAGGGACATCAGAGAGAGGACACACAAGTGACACCACCCAACCTGCAGGGACATCAGAGAGAGGGGAGACACAGGTGACACCACCCAACCTGCAGGGACATCAGAGAGAGGGGGGACACAGGTGACACCACCCAACCTGCAGGGACATCAGAGAGAGGACACAGGTGACACCACCCAACCTGCAGGGACATCAGAGAGAGGGGACACAGGTGACACCACCCAACCTGCAGGGACATCAGAGAGAGGACACACAAGTGACACCACCCAACCTGCAGGGACATCAGAGAGAGAGGACACACAAGTGACACCACCCAACCTGCAGGGACATCAGAGAGAGATGGGGACACAGGTGACACCACCCAACCTGCAGGGACATCAGAGAGAGAGGACACACAGGTGACACCACCCAACCTGCAGGGACATCAGAGAGAGGGGAGACACAGGTGACACCACCCAACCTGCAGGGACATCAGAGAGAGGGGGGACACAGGTGACACCACCCAACCTGCAGGGACATCAGAGAGAGGGGGGACACAGGTGACACCACCCAACCTGCAGGGACATCAGAGAGAGGGGACACACAGGTGACACCACCCAACCTGCAGAGACATCAGAGAGAGGGGAGACACAGGTGACACCACCCAACCTGCAGGGACATCAGAGAGAGGGGGGACACAGGTGACACCACCCAACCTGCAGGGACATCAGAGAGAGGACACACAGGTGACACCACCCAACCTGCAGGGACATCAGAGAGAGGGGAGACACAGGTGACACCACCCAACCTGCAGGGACATCAGAGAGAGGGGGGACACAGGTGACACCACCCAACCTGCAGGGACATCAGAGAGAGGGGAGACACAGGTGACACCACCCAACCTGCAGGGACATCAGAGAGAGAGGACACACAGGTGACACCACCCAACCTGCAGGGACATCAGAGAGAGGGGAGACACAGGTGACACCAAACACCCAACCTGCAGGGACATCAGAGAGAGGGGGGACACAGGTGACACCAAACACCCAACCTGCAGGGACATCAGAGAGAGGACACACAAGTGACACCACCCAACCTGCAGGGACATCAGAGAGAGGGGGGACACAGGTGACACCACCCAACCTGCAGGGACATCAGAGAGAGGACACACAAGTGACACCACCCAACCTGCAGGGACATCAGAGAGAGAGGACACACAGGTGACACCACCCAACCTGCAGGGACATCAGAGAGAGGGGAGACACAGGTGACACCACCCAACCTGCAGGGACATCAGAGAGAGGGGACACACAGGTGACACCACCCAACCTGCAGAGACATCAGAGAGAGGGGAGACACAGGTGACACCACCCAACCTGCAGGGACATCAGAGAGAGGACACACAAGTGACACCACCCAACCTGCAGGGACATCAGAGAGAGGACACACAAGTGACACCACCCAACCTGCAGGGACATCAGAGAGAGGGGGGACACAGGTGACACCACCCAACCTGCAGAGACATCAGAGAGAGGGGGGACACAGGTGACACCACCCAACCTGCAGAGACATCAGAGAGAGGGGGGACACAGGTGACACCACCCAACCTGCAGGGACATCAGAGAGAGGACACACAGGTGACACCACCCAACCTGCAGGGACATCAGAGAGAGGGGACACACAGGTGACACCACCCAACCTGCAGGGACATCAGAGAGAGGGGACACACAGGTGACACCACCCAACCTGCAGAGACATCAGAGAGAGAGGAGACACAGGTGACACCACCCAACCTGCAGGGACATCAGAGAGAGAGGACACACAGGTGACACCACCCAACCTGCAGGGACATCAGAGAGAGGACACACAGGTGACACCACCCAACCTGCAGGGACATCAGAGAGAGGGGGGACACAGGTGACACCACCCAACCTGCAGGGACATCAGAGAGAGGACACACAAGTGACACCACCCAACCTGCAGGGACATCAGAGAGAGGGGGGACACAGGTGACACCACCCAACCTGCAGGGACATCAGAGAGAGGACACAGGTGACACCACCCAACCTGCAGGGACATCAGAGAGAGGACACACAGGTGACACCACCCAACCTGCAGGGACATCAGAGAGAGGGGACACACAGGTGACACCACCCAACCTGCAGGGACATCAGAGAGAGAGGACACACAGGTGACACCACCCAACCTGCAGGGACATCAGAGAGAGGACACACAGGTGACACCACCCAACCTGCAGGGACATCAGAGAGAGGGGAGACACAGGTGACACCACCCAACCTGCAGGGACATCAGAGAGAGGGGAGACACAGGTGACACCACCCAACCTGCAGGGACATCAGAGAGAGAGGACACACAGGTGACACCACCCAACCTGCAGGGACATCAGAGAGAGGGGGGACACACAGGTGACACCACCCAACCTGCAGGGACATCAGAGAGAGGACACACAAGTGACACCACCCAACCTGCAGGGACATCAGAGAGAGGGGGGACACAGGTGACACCACCCAACCTGCAGGGACATCAGAGAGAGGACACACAAGTGACACCACCCAACCTGCAGGGACATCAGAGAGAGGGGACACACAGGTGACACCACCCAACCTGCAGGGACATCAGAGAGAGAGGACACACAGGTGACACCACCCAACCTGCAGGGACATCAGAGAGAGGACACACAAGTGACACCACCCAACCTGCAGGGACATCAGAGAGAGAGGACACACAGGTGACACCACCCAACCTGCAGGGACATCAGAGAGAGGACACACAGGTGACACCACCCAACCTGCAGGGACATCAGAGAGAGGACACACAGGTGACACCACCCAACCTGCAGGGACATCAGAGAGAGGGGAGACACAGGTGACACCACCCAACCTGCAGGGACATCAGAGAGAGGACACACAGGTGACACCACCCAACCTGCAGGGACATCAGAGAGAGGGGAGACACAGGTGACACCACCCAACCTGCAGGGACATCAGAGAGAGGGGACACACAGGTGACACCACCCAACCTGCAGGGACATCAGAGAGAGGGGAGACACAGGTGACACCACCCAACCTGCAGGGACATCAGAGAGAGGACACACAGGTGACACCACCCAACCTGCAGGGACATCAGAGAGAGGGGGGACACAGGTGACACCACCCAACCTGCAGGGACATCAGAGAGAGAGGACACACAAGTGACACCACCCAACCTGCAGGGACATCAGAGAGAGGACACACAGGTGACACCACCCAACCTGCAGGGACATCAGAGAGAGGACACACAGGTGACACCACCCAACCTGCAGGGACATCAGAGAGAGGACACACAGGTGACACCACCCAACCTGCAGGGACATCAGAGAGAGGACACACAGGTGACACCACCCAACCTGCAGGGACATCAGAGAGAGGACACACAGGTGACACCACCCAACCTGCAGGGACATCAGAGAGAGAGGACACACAAGTGACACCACCCAACCTGCAGGGACATCAGAGAGAGGGGGGACACAGGTGACACCACCCAACCTGCAGGGACATCAGAGAGAGGGGAGACACAGGTGACACCACCCAACCTGCAGGGACATCAGAGAGAGGGGAGACACAGGTGACACCACCCAACCTGCAGGGACATCAGAGAGAGGGGGGACACAGGTGACACCACCCAACCTGCAGGGACATCAGAGAGAGGACACAGGTGACACCACCCAACCTGCAGGGACATCAGAGAGAGGACACACAGGTGACACCACCCAACCTGCAGGGACATCAGAGAGAGGGGGGACACAGGTGACACCACCCAACCTGCAGGGACATCAGAGAGAGGACACAGGTGACACCACCCAACCTGCAGGGACATCAGAGAGAGGGGGGACACAGGTGACACCACCCAACCTGCAGGGACATCAGAGAGAGGGGGGACACAGGTGACACCACCCAACCTGCAGGGACATCAGAGAGAGGGGGGACACAGGTGACACCACCCAACCTGCAGGGACATCAGAGAGAGGACACACAGGTGACACCACCCAACCTGCAGGGACATCAGAGAGAGGGGACACAGGTGACACCACCCAACCTGCAGAGACATCAGAGAGATGGGGACACAGGTGACACCACCCAACCTGCAGGGACATCAGAGAGAGGGGACACACAGGTGACACCACCCAACCTGCAGGGACATCAGAGAGAGGGGGGACACAGGTGACACCACCCAACCTGCAGGGACATCAGAGAGAGGGGGGACACAGGTGACACCACCCAACCTGCAGGGACATCAGAGAGAGGGGAGACACAGGTGACACCACCCAACCTGCAGGGACATCAGAGAGAGGGGGGACACAGGTGACACCACCCAACCTGCAGGGACATCAGAGAGAGGACACACAGGTGACACCACCCAACCTGCAGGGACATCAGAGAGAGGGGGGACACAGGTGACACCACCCAACCTGCAGAGACATCAGAGAGAGGGGAGACACAGGTGACACCACCCAACCTGCAGGGACATCAGAGAGAGGGGGGACACAGGTGACACCACCCAACCTGCAGGGACATCAGAGAGAGGACACACAGGTGACACCACCCAACCTGCAGGGACATCAGAGAGAGGGGAGACACAGGTGACACCACCCAACCTGCAGGGACATCAGAGAGAGGGGGGACACAGGTGACACCAACACCCAACCTGCAGGGACATCAGAGAGAGGACACACAAGTGACACCACCCAACCTGCAGGGACATCAGAGAGAGGGGACACACAGGTGACACCACCCAACCTGCAGGGACATCAGAGAGAGGGGAGACACAGGTGACACCACCCAACCTGCAGGGACATCAGAGAGAGAGGACACACAAGTGACACCACCCAACCTGCAGGGACATCAGAGAGAGAGGGGGACACAGGTGACACCACCCAACCTGCAGGGACATCAGAGAGAGGGGACACACAGGTGACACCACCCAACCTGCAGAGACATCAGAGAGAGGGGAGACACAGGTGACACCACCCAACCTGCAGGGACATCAGAGAGAGAGGACACACAAGTGACACCACCCAACCTGCAGGGACATCAGAGAGAGGGGAGACACAGGTGACACCACCCAACCTGCAGGGACATCAGAGAGAGAGGGGGGACACAGGTGACACCACCCAACCTGCAGGGACATCAGAGAGAGGGGGGACACAGGTGACACCACCCAACCTGCAGGGACATCAGAGAGAGGGGAGACACAGGTGACACCACCCAACCTGCAGGGACATCAGAGAGAGGGGGGACACAGGTGACACCACCCAACCTGCAGAGACATCAGAGAGAGGACACACAGGTGACACCACCCAACCTGCAGGGACATCAGAGAGGGGGACACAGGTGACACCACCCAACCTGCAGGGACATCAGAGAGAGGGGAGACACAGGTGACACCACCCAACCTGCAGGGACATCAGAGAGAGGGGAGACACAGGTGACACCACCCAACCTGCAGGGACATCAGAGAGAGAGGACACACAAGTGACACCACCCAACCTGCAGGGACATCAGAGAGAGGGGGGACACAGGTGACACCACCCAACCTGCAGGGACATCAGAGAGAGGACACACAGGTGACACCACCCAACCTGCAGGGACATCAGAGAGAGGGGGGACACAGGTGACACCACCCAACCTGCAGGGACATCAGAGAGAGGGGGGACACAAGTGACACCACCCAACCTGCAGGGACATCAGAGAGGGGGGACACAGGTGACACCACCCAACCTGCAGGGACATCAGAGAGAGAGGACACACAGGTGACACCACCCAACCTGCAGGGACATCAGAGAGAGGGGAGACACAGGTGACACCACCCAACCTGCAGGGACATCAGAGAGAGAGGACACACAGGTGACACCACCCAACCTGCAGGGACATCAGAGAGAGGACACACAAGTGACACCACCCAACCTGCAGGGACATCAGAGAGAGGGGGGACACAGGTGACACCACCCAACCTGCAGGGACATCAGAGAGAGAGGGGGGACACAGGTGACACCACCCAACCTGCAGGGACATCAGAGAGAGGACACACAGGTGACACCACCCAACCTGCAGAGACATCAGAGAGAGGGGGACACAAGTGACACCACCCAACCTGCAGGGACATCAGAGAGAGGGGGGACACAAGTGACACCACCCAACCTGCAGGGACATCAGAGAGAGGGGGACACAGGTGACACCACCCAACCTGCAGGGACATCAGAGAGAGGGGACACACAGGTGACACCACCCAACCTGCAGGGACATCAGAGAGAGGGGGGACACAAGTGACACCACCCAACCTGCAGGGACATCAGAGAGGGGGGACACAGGTGACACCACCCAACCTGCAGGGACATCAGAGAGAGAGGACACACAGGTGACACCACCCAACCTGCAGGGACATCAGAGAGAGGGGAGACACAGGTGACACCACCCAACCTGCAGGGACATCAGAGAGAGAGGACACACAGGTGACACCACCCAACCTGCAGGGACATCAGAGAGAGGACACACAAGTGACACCACCCAACCTGCAGGGACATCAGAGAGAGGGGGACACAGGTGACACCACCCAACCTGCAGGGACATCAGAGAGAGAGGGGGGACACAGGTGACACCACCCAACCTGCAGGGACATCAGAGAGAGGACACACAGGTGACACCACCCAACCTGCAGAGACATCAGAGAGAGGGGACACAAGTGACACCACCCAACCTGCAGGGACATCAGAGAGAGGGGGGACACAAGTGACACCACCCAACCTGCAGGGACATCAGAGAGGGGGGACACAGGTGACACCACCCAACCTGCAGGGACATCAGAGAGAGGGGGACACACAGGTGACACCACCCAACCTGCAGGGACATCAGAGAGAGGGGAGACACAGGTGACACCACCCAACCTGCAGGGACATCAGAGAGAGGGGGGACACAGGTGACACCACCCAACCTGCAGGGACATCAGAGAGAGGGGACACAGGTGACACCACCCAACCTGCAGGGACATCAGAGAGAGGGGAGACACAGGTGACACCACCCAACCTGCAGGGACATCAGAGAGAGGGGGGACACAGGTGACACCACCCAACCTGCAGGGACATCAGAGAGAGGGAGACACAGGTGACACCACCCAACCTGCAGGGACATCAGAGAGAGGGGACACAGGTGACACCACCCAACCTGCAGGGACATCAGAGAGAGGGGAGACACAGGTGACACCACCCAACCTGCAGGGACATCAGAGAGAGGGGGGACACAGGTGACACCACCCAACCTGCAGGGACATCAGAGAGAGGGGAGACACAGGTGACACCACCCAACCTGCAGGGACATCAGAGAGAGGGGACACACAAGTGACACCACCCAACCTGCAGGGACATCAGAGAGAGGGAGACACAGGTGACACCACCCAACCTGCAGGGACATCAGAGAGAGGGGAGACACAGGTGACACCACCCAACCTGCAGGGACATCAGAGAGAGGGGAGACACAGGTGACACCACCCAACCTGCAGGGACATCAGAGAGAGAGGACACACAGGTGACACCACCCAACCTGCAGGGACATCAGAGAGAGGGGGGACACAGGTGACACCACCCAACCTGCAGGGACATCAGAGAGAGGACACACAAGTGACACCACCCAACCTGCAGGGACATCAGAGAGAGGGGAGACACAGGTGACACCACCCAACCTGCAGGGACATCAGAGAGAGGACACACAAGTGACACCACCCAACCTGCAGGGACATCAGAGAGAGGGGAGACACAGGTGACACCACCCAACCTGCAGAGACATCAGAGAGAGGGGACACAGGTGACACCACCCAACCTGCAGGGACATCAGAGAGAGGGGACACACAAGTGACACCACCCAACCTGCAGAGACATCAGAGAGAGGACACACAAGTGACACCACCCAACCTGCAGGGACATCAGAGAGAGGGGAGACACAGGTGACACCACCCAACCTGCAGGGACATCAGAGAGAGGGGAGACACAGGTGACACCACCCAACCTGCAGGGACATCAGAGAGAGGGGGGACACAGGTGACACCACCCAACCTGCAGGGACATCAGAGAGAGGGGGGACACAGGTGACACCACCCAACCTGCAGGGACATCAGAGAGAGGGACACACAGGTGACACCACCCAACCTGCAGGGACATCAGAGAGAGGGGGGACACAGGTGACACCACCCAACCTGCAGGGACATCAGAGAGAGGGACACACAGGTGACACCACCCAACCTGCAGGGACATCAGAGAGAGGGGACACAGGTGACACCACCCAACCTGCAGGGACATCAGAGAGAGGGGACACAGGTGACACCACCCAACCTGCAGGGACATCAGAGAGAGGACACAGGTGACACCACCCAACCTGCAGGGACATCAGAGAGAGGGGGACACAGGTGACACCACCCAACCTGCAGGGACATCAGAGAGAGGGGACACAGGTGACACCACCCAACCTGCAGGGACATCAGAGAGAGGGGAGACACAGGTGACACCACCCAACCTGCAGGGACATCAGAGAGAGGGGACACACAGGTGACACCACCCAACCTGCAGGGACATCAGAGAGAGGGACACACAGGTGACACCACCCAACCTGCAGGGACATCAGAGAGAGGGACACACAGGTGACACCACCCAACCTGCAGGGACATCAGAGAGAGGGACACAGGTGACACCACCCAACCTGCAGGGACATCAGAGAGAGAGGACACACAGGTGACACCACCCAACCTGCAGGGACATCAGAGAGAGGGGAGACACAGGTGACACCACCCAACCTGCAGGGACATCAGAGAGAGGGACACAGGTGACACCACCCAACCTGCAGGGACATCAGAGAGAGGGGACACACAGGTGACACCACCCAACCTGCAGGGACATCAGAGAGAGGGGAGACACAGGTGACACCACCCAACCTGCAGGGACATCAGAGAGAGGGGGACACAGGTGACACCACCCAACCTGCAGGGACATCAGAGAGGGGACACAGGTGACACCACCCAACCTGCAGGGACATCAGAGAGAGGGGGGACACAGGTGACACCACCCAACCTGCAGGGACATCAGAGAGAGAGGACACACAGGTGACACCACCCAACCTGCAGGGACATCAGAGAGAGGGGGACACAGGTGACACCACCCAACCTGCAGGGACATCAGAGAGAGGGGACACACAGGTGACACCACCCAACCTGCAGGGACATCAGAGAGAGAGGACACACAGGTGACACCACCCAACCTGCAGGGACATCAGAGAGAGGGGAGACACAGGTGACACCACCCAACCTGCAGGGACATCAGAGAGAGGACACACAGGTGACACCACCCAACCTGCAGGGACATCAGAGAGAGGGGAGACACAGGTGACACCACCCAACCTGCAGGGACATCAGAGAGAGGGGGGACACAGGTGACACCACCCAACCTGCAGGGACATCAGAGAGAGGACACACAGGTGACACCACCCAACCTGCAGGGACATCAGAGAGAGGGGAGACACAGGTGACACCACCCAACCTGCAGGGACATCAGAGAGAGGGGAGACACAGGTGACACCACCCAACCTGCAGGGACATCAGAGAGAGGGGACACACAGGTGACACCACCCAACCTGCAGGGACATCAGAGAGAGGACACACAGGTGACACCACCCAACCTGCAGGGACATCAGAGAGAGGGGAGACACAGGTGACACCACCCAACCTGCAGGGACATCAGAGAGAGGGGGAGACACAGGTGACACCACCCAACCTGCAGGGACATCAGAGAGAGGGACACACAGGTGACACCACCCAACCTGCAGGGACATCAGAGAGAGGGGAGACACAGGTGACACCACCCAACCTGCAGGGACATCAGAGAGAGGGGAGACACAGGTGACACCACCCAACCTGCAGGGACATCAGAGAGAGGGGGACACAGGTGACACCACCCAACCTGCAGGGACATCAGAGAGAGGGGAGACACAGGTGACACCACCCAACCTGCAGGGACATCAGAGAGAGGGGGGACACAGGTGACACCACCCAACCTGCAGGGACATCAGAGAGAGGGGACACAGGTGACACCACCCAACCTGCAGGGACATCAGAGAGAGGGGAGACACAGGTGACACCACCCAACCTGCAGGGACATCAGAGAGAGGGGAGACACAGGTGACACCACCCAACCTGCAGGGACATCAGAGAGAGGGACACACAGGTGACACCACCCAACCTGCAGAGACATCAGAGAGAGGAGACACACAGGTGACACCACCCAACCTGCAGGGACATCAGAGAGAGGGGAGACACAGGTGACACCACCCAACCTGCAGGGACATCAGAGAGAGGACACACAGGTGACACCACCCAACCTGCAGGGACATCAGAGAGAGGGGAGACACAGGTGACACCACCCAACCTGCAGGGACATCAGAGAGAGGGGGACACAGGTGACACCACCCAACCTGCAGGGACATCAGAGAGAGGGGAACACAGGTGACACCACCCAACCTGCAGGGACATCAGAGAGAGGGGGGACACAGGTGACACCACCCAACCTGCAGGGACATCAGAGAGAGGGGGGACACAGGTGACACCACCCAACCTGCAGGGACATCAGAGAGAGGGGGGACACAGGTGACACCACCCAACCTGCAGGGACATCAGAGAGAGGGACACACAGGTGACACCACCCAACCTGCAGGGACATCAGAGAGAGGGACACACAGGTGACACCACCCAACCTGCAGGGACATCAGAGAGAGGGGGAGACACAGGTGACACCACCCAACCTGCAGGGACATCAGAGAGAGGACACACAGGTGACACCACCCAACCTGCAGGGACATCAGAGAGAGGGACACACAGGTGACACCACCCAACCTGCAGGGACATCAGAGAGAGGGACACACAGGTGACACCACCCAACCTGCAGGGACATCAGAGAGAGGACACACAGGTGACACCACCCAACCTGCAGGGACATCAGAGAGAGGGGGGACACAGGTGACACCACCCAACCTGCAGGGACATCAGAGAGAGGGACACACAGGTGACACCACCCAACCTGCAGGGACATCAGAGAGAGGGACACACAGGTGACACCACCCAACCTGCAGGGACATCAGAGAGAGGGGACACACAGGTGACACCACCCAACCTGCAGGGGACATCAGAGAGAGGGGAGACACAGGTGACACCACCCAACCTGCAGGGACATCAGAGAGAGGGGGACACAGGTGACACCACCCAACCTGCAGGGACATCAGAGAGAGGGGGACACAGGTGACACCACCCAACCTGCAGGGACATCAGAGAGAGGGACACACAGGTGACACCACCCAACCTGCAGGGACATCAGAGAGAGGGGGACACAGGTGACACCACCCAACCTGCAGGGACATCAGAGAGAGGGGACGACACAGGTGACACCACCCAACCTGCAGGGACATCAGAGAGAGGGGACACACAGGTGACACCACCCAACCTGCAGGACATCAGAGAGAGGGGACACAGGTGACACCACCCAACCTGCAGGGACATCAGAGAGAGGGGAGACACAGGTGACACCACCCAACCTGCAGGGACATCAGAGAGAGGGGGGACACAGGTGACACCACCCAACCTGCAGGGACATCAGAGAGAGGGGAGACACAGGTGACACCACCCAACCTGCAGGGACATCAGAGAGAGGGGGACACACAGGTGACACCACCCAACCTGCAGGGACATCAGAGAGAGGACACACAGGTGACACCACCCAACCTGCAGGGACATCAGAGAGAGGGGAGACACCAGGTGACACCACCCAACCTGCAGGGACATCAGAGAGAGGGACACACAAGGTGACACCACCCAACCTGCAGGGACATCAGAGAGAGGGGACACACAGGTGACACCACCCAACCTGCAGGGACATCAGAGAGAGGGACACACAGGTGACACCACCCAACCTGCAGGACATCAGAGAGGGGGACACAGGTGACACCACCCAACCTGCAGGGACATCAGAGAGAGGGGAGACACAGGTGACACCACCCAACCTGCAGGGACATCAGAGAGAGGGACACACAAGTGACACCACCCAACCTGCAGGGACATCAGAGAGAGGGGGACACAGGTGACACCACCCAACCTGCAGGGACATCAGAGAGAGGGGACACACAGGTGACACCACCCAACCTGCAGGGACATCAGAGAGAGGGGGACACAGGTGACACCACCCAACCTGCAGGGACATCAGAGAGAGGGGAGACACAGGTGACACCACCCAACCTGCAGGGACATCAGAGAGAGGGACACAGGTGACACCACCCAACCTGCAGGGACATCAGAGAGAGGGGAGACACAGGTGACACCACCCAACCTGCAGGGACATCAGAGAGAGGGGACACACAGGTGACACCACCCAACCTGCAGGGACATCAGAGAGAGGGGGGACACAGGTGACACCACCCAACCTGCAGGGACATCAGAGAGAGGGGGGACACACAGGTGACACCACCCAACCTGCAGGGACATCAGAGAGAGGGGACACAGGTGACACCACCCAACCTGCAGGGACATCAGAGAGGGGAACACAGGTGACACCACCCAACCTGCAGGGACATCAGAGAGAGGGGAGACACAGGTGACACCACCCAACCTGCAGGGACATCAGAGAGAGGGACACACAGGTGACACCACCCAACCTGCAGGGACATCAGAGAGAGGGACACACAGGTGACACCACCCAACCTGCAGGGACATCAGAGAGAGGGGAGACACAGGTGACACCACCCAACCTGCAGGGACATCAGAGAGAGGGGAGACACAGGTGACACCACCCAACCTGCAGGGACATCAGAGAGAGGGGGACACAGGTGACACCACCCAACCTGCAGGGACATCAGAGAGAGGGGAGACACAGGTGACACCACCCAACCTGCAGGGACATCAGAGAGAGGGGAGACACAGGTGACACCACCCAACCTGCAGGGACATCAGAGAGAGGGAGACACAGGTGACACCACCCAACCTGCAGGGACATCAGAGAGAGAGGACACACAGGTGACACCACCCAACCTGCAGGGACATCAGAGAGAGGGGGGACACAGGTGACACCACCCAACCTGCAGGGACATCAGAGAGAGGGGACACAGGTGACACCACCCAACCTGCAGGGACATCAGAGAGAGGGACACACAGGTGACACCACCCAACCTGCAGGGACATCAGAGAGAGGGGGACACAGGTGACACCACCCAACCTGCAGGGACATCAGAGAGAGGGGACACACAGGTGACACCACCCAACCTGCAGGGACATCAGAGAGAGGGGACACACAGGTGACACCACCCAACCTGCAGGGACATCAGAGAGAGGGAGACACAGGTGACACCACCCAACCTGCAGGGACATCAGAGAGAGGGGGGACACAGGTGACACCACCCAACCTGCAGGGACATCAGAGAGAGGGACACAGGTGACACCACCCAACCTGCAGGGACATCAGAGAGAGGGGGACACAGGTGACACCACCCAACCTGCAGGGACATCAGAGAGAGGGGGACACACAGGTGACACCACCCAACCTGCAGGGACATCAGAGAGGGAGACACAGGTGACACCACCCAACCTGCAGGGACATCAGAGAGAGGGGACACACAGGTGACACCACCCAACCTGCAGAGACATCAGAGAGAGGGGAGACACAGGTGACACCACCCAACCTGCAGGGACATCAGAGAGAGGGGACACACAAGTGACACCACCCAACCTGCAGGGACATCAGAGAGAGGGGACACACAGGTGACACCACCCAACCTGCAGGGACATCAGAGAGAGGGGAGACACAGGTGACACCACCCAACCTGCAGGGACATCAGAGAGAGGACACACAGGTGACACCACCCAACCTGCAGGGACATCAGAGAGAGGGGAGACACAGGTGACACCACCCAACCTGCAGGGACATCAGAGAGAGGGGGGACACAGGTGACACCACCCAACCTGCAGGGACATCAGAGAGAGGACACACAGGTGACACCACCCAACCTGCAGGGACATCAGAGAGAGGGGAGACACAGGTGACACCACCCAACCTGCAGGGACATCAGAGAGAGGGGAGACACAGGTGACACCACCCAACCTGCAGGGACATCAGAGAGAGGGGACACACAGGTGACACCACCCAACCTGCAGGGACATCAGAGAGAGGGACACACAAGTGACACCACCCAACCTGCAGGGACATCAGAGAGAGGGGAGACACAGGTGACACCACCCAACCTGCAGGGACATCAGAGAGAGGGGGGACACAGGTGACACCACCCAACCTGCAGGGACATCAGAGAGAGGACACACAGGTGACACCACCCAACCTGCAGGGACATCAGAGAGAGGGGAGACACAGGTGACACCACCCAACCTGCAGGGACATCAGAGAGAGGGGAGACACAGGTGACACCACCCAACCTGCAGGGACATCAGAGAGAGGGGGACACACAGGTGACACCACCCAACCTGCAGGGACATCAGAGAGAGGGGGGACACAGGTGACACCACCCAACCTGCAGGGACATCAGAGAGAGGGGGGACACAGGTGACACCACCCAACCTGCAGGGACATCAGAGAGAGGGGACACAGGTGACACCACCCAACCTGCAGGGACATCAGAGAGAGGACACAGGTGACACCACCCAACCTGCAGGACATCAGAGAGAGGGGAGACACAGGTGACACCACCCAACCTGCAGGGACATCAGAGAGAGGGGGGACACAGGTGACACCACCCAACCTGCAGGGACATCAGAGAGAGGACACACAGGTGACACACCCAACCTGCAGGGACATCAGAGAGAGGGAGACACAGGTGACACCACCCAACCTGCAGGGACATCAGAGAGAGGGAGACACAGGTGACACCACCCAACCTGCAGGGACATCAGAGAGAGGGGGACACAGGTGACACCACCCAACCTGCAGGGACATCAGAGAGAGGGACACACAGGTGACACCAACCCAACCTGCAGGAGACATCAGAGAGAGGACACACAAGTGACACCACCCAACCTGCAGGGACATCAGAGAGAGGGACACACAGGTGACACCACCCAACCTGCAGGGACATCAGAGAGAGGGGGACACAGGTGACACCACCCAACCTGCAGGGACATCAGAGAGAGGACACACAGGTGACACCACCCAACCTGCAGGGACATCAGAGAGAGGGGGACACAGGTGACACCACCCAACCTGCAGGGACATCAGAGAGAGGGGGAGACACAGGTGACACCACCCAACCTGCAGGGACATCAGAGAGAGGACACACAGGTGACACCACCCAACCTGCAGGGACATCAGAGAGAGGGGGGACACAGGTGACACCACCCAACCTGCAGGGACATCAGAGAGAGGGGACACACAGGTGACACCACCCAACCTGCAGGGACATCAGAGAGAGGGGGACACAGGTGACACCACCCAACCTGCAGGGACATCAGAGAGAGGACACACAGTGACACCACCCAACCTGCAGGGACATCAGAGAGAGGGGACACACAGGTGACACCACCCAACCTGCAGGGACATCAGAGAGAGGGGGACACAGGTGACACCACCCAACCTGCAGGGACATCAGAGAGAGGGACACACAGGTGACACCACCCAACCTGCAGGGACATCAGAGAGAGGGGACACACAGGTGACACCACCCAACCTGCAGGGACATCAGAGAGAGGGGGACACAGGTGACACCACCCAACCTGCAGGGACATCAGAGAGAGGGGACACACAGGTGACACCACCCAACCTGCAGGACATCAGAGAGAGGGGACACAGGTGACACCACCCAACCTGCAGGGACATCAGAGAGAGGGGAGACACAGGTGACACCACCCAAACCTGCAGGGACATCAGAGAGAGGACACACAGGTGACACCACCCAACCTGCAGGACATCAGAGAGAGGGGACACAAGGTGACACCACCCAACCTGCAGGGACATCAGAGAGAGGGACACACAGGTGACACCACCCAACCTGCAGGGACATCAGAGAGAGGGGGACACACAGGTGACACCACCCAACCTGCAGGGACATCAGAGAGAGGACACACAGGTGACACCACCCAACCTGCAGGGACATCAGAGAGAGGGACACAGGTGACACCACCCAACCTGCAGGGACATCAGAGAGAGGGGACACAGGTGACACCACCCAACCTGCAGGGACATCAGAGAGAGGGGACACAGGTGACACCACCCAACCTGCAGGGACATCAGAGAGAGGGGACACAGGTGACACCACCCAACCTGCAGGGACATCAGAGAGAGGGGAGACACAGGTGACACCACCCAACCTGCAGGGACATCAGAGAGAGAGGACACACAGGTGACACCACCCAACCTGCAGGGACATCAGAGAGAGGGACACACAGGTGACACCACCCAACCTGCAGGGACATCAGAGAGAGGGAGACACAGGTGACACCACCCAACCTGCAGGGACATCAGAGAGAGGGGGACACAGGTGACACCACCCAACCTGCAGGGACATCAGAGAGAGGGGAGACACAGGTGACACCACCCAACCTGCAGGGACATCAGAGAGAGGGGACACACAGGTGACACCACCCAACCTGCAGGGACATCAGAGAGAGGGACACACAGTGACACCACCCAACCTGCAGGGACATCAGAGAGAGGGGAGACACAGGTGACACCACCCAACCTGCAGGGACATCAGAGAGAGGGGAGACACAGGTGACACCACCCAACCTGCAGGGACATCAGAGAGAGGGGGACACAGGTGACACCACCCAACCTGCAGGGACATCAGAGAGAGGGGACACAAGGTGACACCACCCAACCTGCAGGGACATCAGAGAGGGGGGACACAGGTGACACCACCCAACCTGCAGGGACATCAGAGAGAGGGACACAGGTGACACCACCCAACCTGCAGGGACATCAGAGAGAGGGGGACACAGGTGACACCACCCAACCTGCAGGGACATCAGAGAGAGGGGAGACACAGGTGACACCACCCAACCTGCAGGGACATCAGAGAGAGGGGGACACAGGTGACACCACCCAACCTGCAGGGACATCAGAGAGAGGGGGACACAAGGTGACACCACCCAACCTGCAGGGACATCAGAGAGAGGGGACACACAAGGTGACACCACCCAACCTGCAGGGACATCAGAGAGAGGGGAGACACAGGTGACACCACCCAACCTGCAGGGACATCAGAGAGAGGGGACACACAGGTGACACCACCCAACCTGCAGGGACATCAGAGAGAGGGACACAGGTGACACCACCCAACCTGCAGGGACATCAGAGAGAGGGGGACACAGGTGACACCACCCAACCTGCAGGGACATCAGAGAGAGGGGACACAGGTGACACCACCCAACCTGCAGGGACATCAGAGAGAGGGGAGACACAGGTGACACCACCCAACCTGCAGGGACATCAGAGAGAGGGGGGACACAGGTGACACCACCCAACCTGCAGGGACATCAGAGAGGACACACAGGTGACACCACCCAACCTGCAGGGACATCAGAGAGAGGGGGGACACAGGTGACACCACCCAACCTGCAGGGACATCAGAGAGAGGGGGGACACAGGTGACACCACCCAACCTGCAGGGACATCAGAGAGAGGGGGGACACAGGTGACACCACCCAACCTGCAGGGACATCAGAGAGAGGGGGACACAGGTGACACCACCCAACCTGCAGGGACATCAGAGAGAGGGACACAGGTGACACCACCCAACCTGCAGGGACATCAGAGAGAGGGGAGACACAGGTGACACCACCCAACCTGCAGGGACATCAGAGAGAGGGGGACACACAGGTGACACCACCCAACCTGCAGGGACATCAGAGAGAGGGGACACCAGGTGACACCACCCAACCTGCAGGGACATCAGAGAGAGGGGGACACAGGTGACACCACCCAACCTGCAGGGACATCAGAGAGAGGGGGACACAGGTGACACCACCCAACCTGCAGGGACATCAGAGAGAGGGGGACACAGGTGACACCACCCAACCTGCAGGGACATCAGAGAGAGGGACACACAGGTGACACCACCCAACCTGCAGGGACATCAGAGAGAGGGAGACACAGGTGACACCACCCAACCTGCAGGGACATCAGAGAGAGGGACACACAGTGACACCACCCAACCTGCAGGGACATCAGAGAGAGGACACACAGGTGACACCACCCAACCTGCAGGGACATCAGAGAGAGGGGGACACAGGTGACACCACCCAACCTGCAGGGACATCAGAGAGAGGGGGACACAGGTGACACCACCCAACCTGCAGGGACATCAGAGAGAGGGGGACACAGGTGACACCACCCAACCTGCAGGGACATCAGAGAGAGGGGAGACACAGGTGACACCACCCAACCTGCAGGGACATCAGAGAGAGGGACACACAGGTGACACCACCCAACCTGCAGGGACATCAGAGAGAGGGAGCACACAGGTGACACCACCCAACCTGCAGGGACATCAGAGAGAGGGGAGACACAGGTGACACCACCCAACCTGCAGGGACATCAGAGAGAGGGGGACACAGGTGACACCACCCAACCTGCAGGGACATCAGAGAGAGGGGACACACAGGTGACACCACCCAACCTGCAGGGACATCAGAGAGAGGGGACACACAGGTGACACCACCCAACCTGCAGGGACATCAGAGAGAGGGGGACACAGGTGACACCACCCAACCTGCAGGGACATCAGAGAGAGGGACACACAGGTGACACCACCCAACCTGCAGGGACATCAGAGAGAGGGGAACACAGGTGACACCACCCAACCTGCAGGGACATCAGAGAGAGGGAGACACAGGTGACACCACCCAACCTGCAGGGACATCAGAGAGAGGGGGGACACAGGTGACACCACCCAACCTGCAGGGACATCAGAGAGAGGGGGACACAGGTGACACCACCCAACCTGCAGGGACATCAGAGAGAGGGGACACACAGGTGACACCACCCAACCTGCAGGGACATCAGAGAGAGGGACACAGGTGACACCACCCAACCTGCAGGGACATCAGAGAGAGGGACACACAGGTGACACCACCCAACCTGCAGGGACATCAGAGAGAGGGACACACAGGTGACACCCACCCAACCTGCAGGGACATCAGAGAGAGGGGGACACAGGTGACACCACCCAACCTGCAGGGACATCAGAGAGAGGGGACACAGGTGACACCACCCAACCTGCAGGGACATCAGAGAGAGGGGAGACACAGGTGACACCACCCAACCTGCAGGGACATCAGAGAGAGGACACACAGGTGACACCACCCAACCTGCAGGGACATCAGAGAGAGGGGGGACACAGGTGACACCACCCAACCTGCAGGGACATCAGAGAGAGGACACACAGGTGACACCACCCAACCTGCAGGGACATCAGAGAGAGAGGGGACACAGGTGACACCACCCAACCTGCAGGGACATCAGAGAGAGGGAGACACAGGTGACACCACCCAACCTGCAGGGACATCAGAGAGAGGGACACACAGGTGACACCACCCAACCTGCAGGGACATCAGAGAGAGGGGGACACACAGTGACACCACCCAACCTGCAGGGACATCAGAGAGAGGGGACACAGGTGACACCACCCAACCTGCAGGGACATCAGAGAGAGGGAGACACAGGTGACACCACCCAACCTGCAGGGACATCAGAGAGAGGACACACAGGTGACACCACCCAACCTGCAGGGACATCAGAGAGAGGGGACACACAGGTGACACCACCCAACCTGCAGGGACATCAGAGAGAGGGGACACAGGTGACACCACCCAACCTGCAGGGACATCAGAGAGAGGGGACACACAGGTGACACCACCCAACCTGCAGGGACATCAGAGAGAGGGGAGACACAGGTGACACCACCCAACCTGCAGGGACATCAGAGAGAGGGGACACAGGTGACACCACCCAACCTGCAGGGACATCAGAGAGAGGGGACACACAGGTGACACCACCCAACCTGCAGGGACATCAGAGAGAGGGACACACAGGTGACACCACCCAACCTGCAGGGACATCAGAGAGAGGGAGGACACAGGTGACACCACCCAACCTGCAGGGACATCAGAGAGAGGGACACACAGGTGACACCACCCAACCTGCAGGGACATCAGAGAGAGGGGGACACAGGTGACACCACCCAACCTGCAGGGACATCAGAGAGAGGGGAGACACAGGTGACACCACCCAACCTGCAGGGACATCAGAGAGAGGGGACACACAGGTGACACCACCCCAACCTGCAGGGACATCAGAGAGAGGGGACACAGGTGACACCACCCAACCTGCAGGGACATCAGAGAGAGGGACACAAGTGACACCACCCAACCTGCAGGACATCAGAGAGAGGGGACACAGGTGACACCACCCAACCTGCAGGGACATCAGAGAGAGGGGGACACAGGTGACACCACCCAACCTGCAGGGACATCAGAGAGAGGGGACACACAGGTGACACCACCCAACCTGCAGGACATCAGAGAGAGGGGAGACACAGGTGACACCACCCAACCTGCAGGGACATCAGAGAGAGGGGGACACAGGTGACACCACCCAACCTGCAGGGACATCAGAGAGAGGGAGACACAGGTGACACCACCCACCTGCAGGGACATCAGAGAGAGGGGGACACAGGTGACACCACCCAACCTGCAGGGACATCAGAGAGAGGACACACAGGTGACACCACCCAACCTGCAGAGACATTCAGAGAGAGGGGACACAGTGACACCACCCAACCTGCAGGACATCAGAGAGAGGGGACACACAAGTGACACCACCCAACCTGCAGGGACATCAGAGAGAGGGACACACAGGTGACACCACCCAACCTGCAGGGACCTCAGAGAGAGGGGAGACACAGGTGACACCACCCAACCTGCAGGGACATCAGAGAGAGGGGACTCACAGGTGACACCACCCAACCTGCAGGGACATCAGAAGAGAGGGGAGACACAGGTGACACCACCCAACCTGCAGGGACATCAGAGAGGTGGACACACAGGTGACACCACCCCAACCTGCAGGGACATCAGAGAGAGAGGGAGACACAGGTGACACCACCCAACCTGCAGGGACATCAGAGAGAGGACACACAGGTGACACCACCCAACCTGCAGGGACATCAGAGAGAGGGGGACACAGGTGACACCACCCAACCTGCAGGGACATCAG